>NC_034597.1:79919923-79950042 GCF_900095145.1 Mus pahari | reverse complement strand
AAAAAAAAAAAAAAGAAAGAAATGTAACAAAACAAATTTCTAGTGCAAAATAAAGATGCCTTAATTCTGGTGAAGGAAATTAATTCAATTTTGCAATGGTTTATTTTCTTACTTTGCAGTTGTTAAGTTGTGATGTTATCTTGCTTGATGAATGTTGTGGTGAATCTCCTCCCAAATAAGCCACAGCAAGTGAATACATAACACAGTTAATATGATTACATGCCGCGCACCTAGATTGGGCAGGTCTCCTGCTACACTACCATCTTACACATCTATGAGACCCTTTAGATCTTGCGATTTCTCCGGGTCATGTGCTTCTGCTCAGCTTTTCTTCTTCTTCCTCCTTCGCTGCATCCTCTCACTCTTCCATTTTCACCTTCTTCTCTCTCCCTCCTTCTGCTCAACCTTCCCTTGTATCTGCCCAATCATCAGCTCTATTTTACAAATTAAGGTGGGAAGCAGGTTTACAGGAAATAGCCTGAGTGCTGACTTGTTCGCAACCACTCACAGGAGAACGGAATTAACATCAAGTATAATTAGCCCCAGGGCTATCCACAACAGATGTATTATGATGCTGATTCACATAAATGTCTGAAAAGCAATTAAAGAAATGTTCGACATCCTTAGTCATCAGAGAAATGTAAATCAAAACTGCTTTGAGATTCCATTTCAAGACAAGATGGACAAAAATCAATAAACTATGCTGGCAACTATGTGGCATAAGGGGAACACTCTTCTATTGCTGAGAATGAATTGAAATATCATGCTAATACAGTTGCCTGTTGCTACAATTGCTTTGAGAAAGAGTGGTAGAATGTGTGTTTTAATATGGCTAGAACTATGTCAATTTTAAATGAAATATCATAAGAATGAAAAAAAATTCTCTGTATAACAAAGGACACCATCATTAGTACAATGTGGCAGCCTAAAGAATGGGAAATAATATTTACCATCTCCATATCATATACTGGCCTAATAGCTAAAAATACTTAGAGAATTAAAAAACACCAACAATAATAACAAAAACAAATGTACAAAACCAAAACAAAACAGAAAGTTCAAAATCAAAAACCACAGAAACAAAAAATCAAAATCCAAAACCAAAAAAGAAAACCCTGGGGTTCAATAAAATAAATGAAACCAAATTAAAAATGGGGTATGTATCTAATCAACAGTTTCTCAGAACAGGAAACAGAAATGGCTGTAAAGCCATCAAAAAAATGTTCAACGTCCTTACTCATCAGAGAAATGTAAATCAAAACTGCTTGAGATTCCATCTTACACCAGTCAGGATGGATAAGATCAATAAAATTACAGCTCCTGCTGACAACTGTGTGGCATGAGGGAAACACTCATGAATTGCTGGTGAATGTGAAAATGTGTATAGCCACTATGCAAATCAATGTAGCAGTTCCTTAGGAAGATGGAAATCTATCTGCAGGTACATCACTCTTGGGCACGTGCCCAAATGACACTTCATTCTACCACAGAGACACTTGTTCAAATATGGTATTGCTGTACTATTCATAATAGGCACATATTTGAAACAACCTATATGTTACTCAATGAAAGTCAGGATAAAGAAAATATAATACATTCATGTAATGAATTATTACTTAGCCCTTAAAATAAATGAAATCATTTAATTCATAGGTAAACTAATGAAACCAAAAAAAGAAAAAAGTAAATGCTTAGTGAGTTGAACCAGAAACAGAAATCAGAAATGTATTACTTGTATGTGGATGTTAGTGTTCAGTTCCTTTGATAAGCAGGCTACAATCCACATAACTATAGTGGTCAGAGTAAGGAACTTAAAGGAGAATTTGACCATCCTAAGTAGAGGGAATCGAGTAGGTAGTTATGGACGGATTTTGGGCCCTGGAGTAGAAGAATCAAGTAAGGAAGGGAAGAAGGTTATTGGCAACTAAAGCAAAGGGTCATTTGAGGGACTGTATAAGAACAAAAGACAGTAGAAGCTTCTTTCTAAATGTATACATATATGAAAGTGATCTAAAAGGTAATTGGAGAATAACTGTGGATAGAGACCCAACCAGAAATTTCTGAACCCATATTAAGCCTTCAATTATGCAAACAGGTTAGATCTAATCAACTTGTTACCCAATGTGGCCTCATGAAACTTCCCAAAAAACAATGCTTGCCAAAGCTAGTGGTTGCTTCTACAAACTGATGGTAAGGCCATATTGCTGAAGAAAACCAATACACAACTCATTGAACATGGAGAAATCACAATAATGCCTACCTAGAGCATTTATCTACACTAACTGATGTTCATAGTACTACAAGGTACTCTGCATGCTTCCAAAGTAGAAAGGTACATAGCAATGAATACAGCAGCAAGTGTTTCCATCTGTCCATCTAGAATGGTGACCTCATGCAAAATGCAACTGTGCAATAGTGGCACAAAGTTTATGGTACTAACCAATCAATATCTGATTGGATGTAAGTCACATTCCATGATATGGAACCCATTCCTGACACCACTTTGGTAGCCAACAGGTCAAAAATTTAGAGGGAAAACAAATACTACTGTTCTGGTAAAGGAGCCTAGCAATAAAATAACTCCTAACTGCTTTCTTTTGTTGAAGTCATAGTATTGAAGTGTATTGCTTAGCCATCATCAGAGAATCTTCCTCCTACAGTAGGAGGAACCAAATACAAAGATCCACAGATGGACAAAGTGTAGCAAGTGAAAGAAGGTCCTAGATGGGTTGTCTTTATCAATTCTTTCCCCAAGGTGCTTTACTCAACCTGAGGAAGAGGAGGTCAATAGAATTTGAGAGTGAGAGTGAGAGGTGATGGAGACACAAAGAAACAAGGAATTCCAAACACAACAGGACCAACACACATATGAATTCAAAGATCTGTGGCAGCATGACCAGGGCTTGCACAAGTCTGTACCAGAGGGGTGCTGGTGCTGAGAGAAGAGATGGACACAAGTGGGCATTCCTAATTTTAAAGCTCTTTTCACAAAGGAGAAATTAGTTTGCTCAAAAGGAGTATTACTAGAGCGTACACAAACCACTCTTAAAATCCCTTTGCTCAACAGTAGATGGCCAGGACAGAAAAAGACCTTGATGATATTGTTGTCTCTTTTATTGTTGGTCAAATTTGTTTTTCGTTGTTTGTTTTTGCTTTTCTTTTCATAACCTAAAGATCTATAGCTAACCTATTATGGGTTTCAAATTTGTGTTTTTAGGATATTTCTGTGCATGTCATTTGTTTTGTCTCTGTGTCTGTATGTTTCTTATGCTTTTGTTTTGCTTTTTGTATTTCTTGTTTGTTTGTTTGTTTTTGTTTTTGTTTGTTTTATCTATTCATGTATGCTTGCTTTTTTATTTATCTTGTTTCAGAATATTTGATTGTACTGTGAACCCAAAAACTGTTTCGTTAGCTGAAAAAAACTGTTTCTAGTTGTAGTGTGGCTCATCCCTAGCGCATACATCTGATCCCTCAGATTGAAATACAGACATGCCCTTAGTACACATTTTGAAGACCAATTCTGTAAGAAACTGACAGGAGCTAGACTGAATTAGTCATTATGGAGAGGAGTTTGAACCAGAACAGTGGAGCGAAATCAACCAAGAGAATTCAGAAAATATTCAGCAGTCAATGTCAGAGGCTGAATACTCTAGGCATAGATAAATTGTAAGGAGGTTAGAAGCTTCCAGGACTAGACTTAGATTACCAGATTGAGAGAGTAAGCCTCCATGACAACTGCAACAGGAGAATAAAAGATACTTTGACATTCTCTAATTATATTGTTGGTGGTGTTATTATTATTAATTATTATTAATATTATTATTATGATGATGATTAGGGTTGTTGTTGTTGAAGTTGATTTATATGCCTTTTTCTAATGAGAAAGAGCCAGAGTGATAAAGACTTAGGTTAGTGGGGAAGTAGGGATGTGGAGAGGATCTAGGAAAAGTTGGGGGAAAGNTTAGGTTAGTGGGGAAGTAGGGATGTGGAGAGGATCTAGGAAAAGTTGGGGGAAAGTGTCTCATGTTCAAAATATGTTATATGGAAAAAGATGTTCTCATTAAAATAAATAAAATAATAAAAATATACTTTGAATTCTTTTAAATAAAATTATGTATTGTAGATGGAATTCTAAATTAATAGAATCTCTAATTATTTAAAATAATTTATAAATTATAAATTCTTAGTAATTTAATATGCATCTTGACCTCTTCAATCTTTAAAATATAAATTTCATCCATGTATTATCTTATTATTAGCATTTTAAGGGTTGCAATTGCATATAAATTTATAAATGATGTTGTGAAATATGTCACTTGATTTGAACTTGGAGTGGATAGTCTGTCCTAACTAAGTTATTCACAAAAACATACTTTACCTTTGACTTCTTACTTTTAGTAAGTTTTATATTCTTCAACTAACAATACCCACTTAGCTATTGTTCCCATTTGATACAATCCCTTTTAGAGTCCATGTTAAAATGAAAATCCTATGGAATGCATCCTTTACAATCTGGATTATTTTATGAAACAATACCCTCCAAGTTTGTATATATTTGTAAACTAAATTTACTTGTTTTTTAAAGACTAATTAATGTGCGATAGCATATGCATTTCAGTGCTCGGGAGGCAGAGGCAGAATATTCTCTGTAAGTTTGAAGCCAGCCTGGTCTACAGGACAGCTAGGACTGTTAGACAGAGAAACCCAATATGGAAATCCATCCCCCCACACACACACACAAAAATAACATATTGAAATAGATACAGGAGTGCATCAATATCTCCAAGAGATTAAATATTGGATGTCTCTCCAGGAGTAGATATAAAACAGCTTGATTGTTCTACTCTCAATCTTTTAGGTAATGCATATATTATCCTCATAATATTTTTATGTAAGGATCCAGGACAGGAAGAATGACACTCCAGACTCAGATAGTATGTAAACACAAAGAATGTTTTATTCTGCAGAAATACAGCATGCTGGGCTCTCCCATTACCAAGATAGAGAGAGACAACCAGGTGAGCTGGCAGGCTCAATTTAAAGAACATTGAAATTTCAGGTTAGAAGAGCTTCACCTTACTATATCTTTAGCAATTCCAGAACCATTATTAGGGCCTGAAGGCTGGAGCCTGAGGTTGTTTGTTTGTCTGTTTATTTGTTTTTTTTTTCTACTAGTAATTAACTTGTCTGGGCTTGCCTGGACTTGCCCAGTTCTTAGGCTTAGTCTCCTTAACTGCCAATTTGAAGTCTGTCATGGAATCAGCCAGGCCCTTTAAAATACATTTAAGAGGGCCAAGTAGTGGGAGTGGGTGGGTAGGGGAGCAGGGGTGGTGGTGGGGGTATAGGGAACTTTTGGGATAGCATTTGAAATGTAAATAAAGAAAATAATAATAAATAAATTTTAAAAAAGAGTATGTAAAGAAGCCCCTTTTCTTCATCCTATTTATCTGTTCACATTGATCTTATAAGCTATTTCTCTATTGCTATACTAGAAGACTTCAATAAAAATCCTTGTAGTTATAAAAAATTCTTTCAAATTAATAACTTTCATCCCATACAAATATGTTATATTTTTAAATTGATTCACACATTAATGTCTTTGATGTCATGGCTGATATATTTTATATTGAATACTACTTCATAGATTGGTACAGACATGGTTTTTATAGTTTTTCAAGTGCTGTATTAAAGATAAATAAAATTATATTACTAGAGCATTACAATATTTTGAGATGGGTTTTGGACACTTTAACCGTTTTTAAAAGTATCATTTTTTTTTCTATTAATTATCATTGTCTTGATTTCAAAAATTAAGGTGTTTCTGTACCTTGCTGTACATATCCATAACTAGTGCTTATGTGTGAAAGTCTTTTTTGTTAGCTTTGTTTGGCATATTTACTTGTTTTCTGCATTGATAGTATTATGCTCTATTCTCTCATGAACTACATGTATTTTGTAATACATAAAAGCTAAATTTACTTAATCTAGTTTTTTTCTTATTTTTCTTGATATTTGCAAAATCTAAAGTTTGATTAGATCCCATTTTTTTCCTGTCCACGATTTGCCGAATTCTCGTGTTTCGGTTAAATAACTTTACTTCTTTAACTCTTCCCCTCCTCAGGTTTTTGACAAAAAACAAAAACAAAAAACAAAAAAACAACCTCTTTATGTTTATCAAGTAAACATTCTCTCCTTTTCAACTTTTATATTTTTTTCATTAATTTATTTATACGTAAACTTTGTTAATTCTTCTTGGTTTAATACTAGTGCTAGATGGCTTTATGTCAGCTTGACACAAGCTGAAAAGGATGAAGAGGTTTGGTTTGTTGCCATGTATTGTAATTCTAATTTCTACTAGAACATCTCATTGCCTTACAGACAGTGAATTTTTACATTTACCAGATTTTGTTGTCCAAACAAATGGCTCCAGCCAATTACTGGAAGGATTAGATGTAGGCTAGTTTTGAGGTACATTGGTGGTTCCTAAAGGAGGGGAGAAGAAAGGAAAAGCCAGAGGAGCCACCATGAGAGAAGAGAGATTATGAGTACATGGCCAGGAGAAACTGTAAGTATTTGGGGTAAGTATCCAGGCCATCAGTTAGAAAAGTAGACTAGGTGTTACACCACAAGTAATTGTCAAAGCCAAATAAAATACCCATATTCTCAGTCTCATTCATTTATAAGCTAGACTGGGATACATTTAAGTTGGTTCAACTGCATTTTGGTTCTCCCAAGAGCTCTACAATATTCTGGAAAGTCAGCATTCTGTTAGACAGAAAGCATGTTATTGAGGCCAGTGGAGAAAACCATCAGTCTATTCTGTGTCCACTGAGTTGCCAGGAGGCCCAATCAAGCATGGCAGGCCACATGGGCCAAAGGCAACTACTAGCAGATGCCCACTGACCAAGGCCTACTGCAGGACAGAAGCACGGCTAGTTGGGAAGGCTTGGCCTGGCTTGAAAGAATGCAGAGCCAGAAGCCTTGAGCTAGCTGAACAGCTGGGGTCAGGTCAATAACACCCAAGGTGAATGAAGCTCTAAGATTCTAAACTGATAAGGTATTGAATTTAAAGAACAATAAAAGGGAAGCTAGGTATAAAAATCGTAAAAAGAAATATTTTTAAACAAGATATAAATGAAAGGACAACAGAAACCCCATTCGTCACCACTTTAGGATCCCATTTATCTCCATTTAAGGACCAGGTCTGATTTCACAACAAATGGTCATAAGGCTCCAGGAATAGACCACAAGTACCAGAAACTAGGTCATAAAACACCAGCTCTAGGAACAGACCATAAAACCCATAAAAAGTTCATAAAACTCTCTCCCAAAGAACAGCCTGGGGATAACCATGAAAATGGGGAAATATCTTTTCTCAGGATGGGCTCTCTGCACTGGGCAGCCCTATTTCATTACAGGGTTGAACATGTATGACATAGGAATGTAGACCACTGAGCACCTTGTCCCCTAGCATCCGCCAATGAAATTTTAGGTTACCTACCCAGTTCCCTGTAGAAGGCTTGTTTGCCTTTGTCTTACATCACCATTTTGGAGAATGGTTGATCCCTGTGTGCAGGATGGTTCTGCAGAACAAATATTCATTGTTTTTTTTTTTGTTTGTTTGTTTTTTTCATAATATCTGTCTGGGGTCTTCCTTAGGAAAAGTTTTGAGATTAAAGTGGAAAAAAATGTTTCTATATTTAGGATGGAGGGATCACAATGGGAAAGTGCATCTGGATTCCATATGGACTTGCTTCCCTTATCAGTATACTTATGTCTGTTTTTTCAATGATTGCAGTTTTGTATATCCTCTTTGGAAGAGCTCATAATTAGCACAGATGTGGAGAAAATGAGACTACAAAAGTAAATAGTACATAAGAAGCCAGAAAACAGAAGTTGAAAGAATTTGTAAATCAAAATAGGAAACCCAGTAGGACTCTGCCTTCTCAAAGGAGAAGGGAAGTGGGGGACATGGAGAGAATAGGCTGATATTGGGAAGGGAAGTGAATAAATAAATTTAGAAAAATAAAGTAAATAAAATTAAAAATAAAAAATAATTAAATGTAAAATAAGCAATGTCTACAGCCAATTACTAGAGGAAGTAGTGGTAGACAGGTTTTGATTTACCTATTTGGGGTGGTAGAGAAAAGGGAGGAGAAGGGACACAGGAGAGGATGACGCTGCCATGAGGAAAGATGTACTGTGAGTACATGGACAGGAGAAACAGCAAATATTTGGGTTATACCACTGGGAGATAACCAAGCCAGCAGTTAGAAAAATAGATCAGGGGGTTACCCCAGTAAAAGCCAAATAAAATAATCATTGTGTCTCATTCATTTTTAAACTAGACTAGGATAAGCTTAAACTGGTTCAACTACAGAAGGAATCTCAATTAAGATATGACCTATGGGTAAGCTTGAAGGATACAGGATACAGTATAGAACAATTGCTTGATTGGTGATTGGTTGTTTATGGCCCAACCCACTATACGTGATGCTGCCCCTGGGCTGGTGGCCCTGGTTTCTATAAGATAACAGGCTAAGCAAGCCATGGTGAGCAAGTCAGTAAGCAGCACCCCTCTCTGGCCTCTGCATCAGTTTTTCCCTCCAGTTTCCTCCTCTAATCAAGTCTCTATCATGACTTTCTTCGATGATGAACTGTTGAAGTGTAAGCCAAATAAACACATTCCTCTCCAAGGTGCTTTGACAATAGTGTTTCATCATCACAGCAGTAGAAATTCTCCTCCTCCTCAAGATGCAGAACTCTTAGGGTTCTTCCAGCACCAAGTCTGACTGTATGCTGCCGTACTTCCCACCATGTTGATAAACCTCTGATACAATAAGTTAGCCCCAATTAGTTTTCCTTTATAGGAATTGCCTTGGTCATGGTGTCTCTGAAAACTAAAACAATACTCATTCTTCTTCTGGATATGTATTTCAAACTAGCAATTTGTATATATATATATATATATATATATATATATATATATATATATACACTTTCTTACAATGATCTGACTCATATGTTGAACTTCTCTGTGAATTTCTTCTAGAGTCTACCAATTGTGTTTTTCAACTTACATATTTATCTTGTTTATTTATTTTGGTTTTGTTATTTTTATAACACAAAATATCTTTCACAGTCCAGGCTGGCCTTAGTCTGATGAAATATTCCTGTTTCATACATTTAAGTTCTGGTAGTCCATATTTGGCTTACTTTGTTGGTTTGTGTATTCTTGGCCCATGGGAAGTGGCTCTGTTAGGAGATTTGGCCTTGTTGGGGTAGATATAGCCTGGTTGAAGGAATTATATCACTGGGTAGGGGGTAAGTTTTGAGGTTCTATGCTCAAGCTCCACCCATTACATATGAGACCCTCTTCCTGGCTCCCTTAAGATCAAGATGCAGAACTCTCAGGGTTCTTCCAGTACCATGTCTGACTGCATTCTGGCATACTTCAAACCATGATGATAATGGACTAAACCTCTGATACAGTAAGTTAGTCCCAATTAGTTTTCCTTTATAGGAATTGCCTTCGACATGATGTTTCTGGACAACCATAAACCCTAACTAAGAGAGTTACAATGCCCAGCTTATACTTGGAGTTTGAAAAATAATTTTAATTTCAATTAAATTTAGATTTTGATAATCCATAGTTTTTTCAGTTTTCATTTAAGTGAGTCTTCATATATTCTAATTTTTTCAAAATGTTCATTTTAATTTGAGATTTTCATATATGAGCTACTTCTACATTATTTCTACTTTTATACTTCCTTTAGTATCCTTTTGTGTTCGTCATTTATGACCTCATTTTATTAGGACAGGACAGCAGCAACAAGAGCCTGGGCAAACTAAACAAAACTGTACACATGTGGTACTGTGGTTTGGTTGAGTGCCTCAAAGATATATAAGTATTTTGGTCCCCATAATGGTAATATTCAGAAATACTGTGGCTCCTATGGAGGAGGGCCTAGTGGAATGTACTTAAGTCATTGGTTACATACCTTCAAGGGAATACCCAGTGTATACCTCCAGTCTTGTCCTCACTGTTTCAGGTGCAGTTACAGCATGACTGCATGCACTCTTGCTACAATGTGTTAACATTATCAGAGATCCACAGCAATTGGGGTGGAGGGGTAGGGGCTTACTCAATCTTGGACTTGAAACTCCCGTCCTGTGAACCAAAATGAAGTTTTCTTTATTTCATTAAAAAAAAAGGGTTGCCTTTCTGCTGGCACTTTAGATCCAGCTTCTCCAGTTATTAACTTCTTTACTTGGACGGAACTGAGAATCTCAGTTTTACTTACACTGTAGTTCTGGGTCTGGGTTCACAAGTGTGAAACAGTCTGTAACCTTTGGTGATACAGCCTGAATTTTGTGTCAGTGAGTGATTCTGTATGGTAGGGTTGAGCCGAGACTGAGTCTGTAAGGCTTGCCAAGTGTTAATATTTCTATCAAGTTGAAGTCATGGGTCTGGACTTCTAGTGAGGCCATGAGTAGTATATCCTGATATTTTGATACATTTACACTCTGTGTTTACACCAAATAATTTTCATTAACTATGTAGAAGTTTTCAAGGAATCCTGGCTCTTTGAGAATGTATCTTGAGCTTTGGTCAATGGAGATGAGGTGACAGTGTTGCCTATCATTCTCTATACCAGAACTAAAAAAAAGAAAGAATGCATTTTATGTACAATGAATCTGAAACTAAGGAAACTCCTTTTGGGGTCAGAACTGTAGAGAGCACTGTAGGATTTGATTTCTTTTTGTTCATAAAGGAATGTTTATCCACTGTGACTTACCAAGATCCTGAGCCAAAGTAGGTATAACACCTCAGTTTAGCAAGGGCTGTAGAACCCATGTCCATGGGGTCAAGTCCAGAACACTAGTTAAATGGAATATAAAAGAGCATAAGAGCATCTGTTCTGTTACAAATTCATACTTAAACTAGTTTCCTGGAACATGAGATAATAGCAGGGGAATAAACTAGTTTCCTGGAACATGAGATAATGGCAGGAGAAATTAACAGTTCTGGCTAGTAACAGTTTGAACCTTGAAACTATATTTCACCAACAGTTTTGTAATGAAAGCATAGAAAAAAAAAAACAGAAACATGTTTAGAGATAAATTATTTATACGAATTAATAACCAAATAATGATGAACACTGAAACCCAGTTGGGCATTTCTTGTCATCAAATGAAGCTTCCACTACAAGGAATGGGTTTAATCTAATGTAGTTGTTAACCTAAGGGGTCCAAGAGGAACATTTAAACAATCCAGGCTATTGCCAAGGCTATTGGTGGCTTTCCAAAAACTATCATTAAAACCCAATTACTGAAGACAATACAACTATATGAAGACCTATACAGCTCATTGAAAGTTGGAAAGTTGAGTTGGTCCCTAATGAGGATCTTTACAACTAAATATTATTTTTCATATTATGGAAGATACTCTGTTTAAAACAAAAATAGAAAGGTAATCAGCAGCAACCCTGCTACAAAAGCTTAGTCTGGGATAGTGAACTATTGCAAGACAAACAGATTGCAATAGGAGCACAAGGCTCCCAGGAGTAAACAGCTAAGGTTACACTTCATTTAAGGCCCATTCCATGAGATGGAATCCACATAAGACACTTCTTGGGTGGGCAAGAACCTAAGACTAGAAATCCTACGCATCCAGGGTAAAACCAAGTACTTCCATTGCACTAATGGAATATAGTAATGTAATGGCTTTAAATGGCATTTTGCTATACTCATAAAGCAGTGCTATGTACTGCTATCATTGGACACTTTCATTTTTCTGCAGTACAAATAAAAAAAGAGGGAGAGAGAGAGAGACTCAAACCCAAATAGTATGCAGAAAATTAGAGACCTCAGAATACTCAACCCTAAACAGAACACTTCCATCAAGCTCTGCCCCTCCCCCGACCTCTGTTTAGAAACAGGGCTCAGGGCACCTTGTGGAAGAGGAGGTGGAACTACAGGGGCTGAAGGACACCAGGGAAATAAGGACTTCTAAAAACAGTAGGATCTGTGCACCTATGAATTCATAGCAACTGGAGGTCTGAATCAGATGGGGTCCCAGTGCTGAGAGGGGAAGTGTACAGAAGATCTAATCTTTTACACAGAAGCTATCATCAACTGAAGGCCACTTGCAAATGAAAATTTAGTATTCTTGAAGAATCTCTCACTGGACAAATAAACTGCTCTTAAGGGTGTAGTGCATGCCAAGCAATAGATGGATAATAGGAAACAAACACAATGGCTTCCTTGGAAATTCTTTGTCTAAAGTTTGGTCAGGACTTTTCATTTTCTAAATTTTATTTAACTTTGTTCATATGTAGTTCATATGAAGTTGAACTGGAGTGTAGAGAACCAAAAGGAATGCTGCATGCAAATGAGGTCAGAGTGAGAAGAATGTGTCCTATCCTTGAAGTGAAATGCTTTTAGGAAATTCCATTTCTATAATCCAGTGGGATAAATACAGAGAGTGCCATTGTAGGTAGTGTTGCACTAAGAAATATTCACACTCATAGACACACTACAGAAAATGTCACACCCTCTTAAGTAAAATGAAAGAGAAGGGAATAATATCAGGCCACTAATGAGTAAATCAGAGGATTCATATGTAAGAGCACATTTTTAGAGAAATATAATTTGAAAATATATGGAAAGTTAAATTTTTGAAATAGAAAGCTAACTAGTATTGAATACAGACACTTTCTTCCTGGGGACTTCCAGCATACAATGCACAATGATTATTTAACTGACTCTTGTACTAATAAGTATCACTTTAATCAGTAAGAACTTTAAATTGTATGCTTTTCTAAAACATTCTGAAATTTTAAGTAACTTTGTTTCATTAAAATTATGAAATATGTGCAAGAAACTAGTAATTTTTAAGAGATTACAAGGATGTATATAGCTATATTTTTCTTTGAACACATAAAGCAGACACAGGCTTTGAAATGGTTTTAATTTACAAGTAAAATTCATAAGCACAAATATATATATATGTTATGTGAGTGTATGTGTATGATTTCTGTAGAAAGAATTTCTACTAAGCAGTGTAAACATTATATTCTCCTTCTATTCCTTATTTCATCAGTTCTTCACTTTATCCATGTCCTGTCAATTCCTATATCATTAAATGGTGGAATTGGTTGAGACCTCAGGGTTGAATCAGTTTTATACTACATACACAGAAATTGAAACCCTGATACATAAAATTACTTGCCTTAGGCTAGTTTATGGTAGAAGTTCATGTCAAAACATATTTCCAAAAAGCATATTCTCTTGAAAGTATATTCTTTTATATAAAATCTATTCTACAATAGAAAACCATGCCATTCCAAAAATGTATAAGATATTTTATATTTTGAAAGGCAATATTTTAAAAATTTTTTTCTCAAGAGATAGCTTACCAGCAAACTAGAAGTTATAACCTGCAAAAGGAAGCATTGACATTCCGAAATCATCATTGTTTTCTTATAACGGAAATAACAATAAAAAATTGTGATCTTTTTTCTGTCGGGGCCAAAAATGGATGGTGGTAGTCTGTTAAATCTTAAAGGCACCAAATAGTTCTAAGTACTTCTATTTTGTTCAACTCCAAAATGGGATTTCTAATATTTAAGATTATATTTTATCCAGGCAAAACATATGAAATAAAAAGAATGACAAAGTTTATAAGACGAATCTTGTCTGTTAGCACACTAGGATTAAAAAAGACTTATGTCTTATATAACCTGGGCCCCCAATACCTCTCAAACATACCAACCAGGCAGCATACAACAGCTGATATGAGGCCCCCAACACAAATACAGTAGAGGAATGTCAGTTTTGGGTTCAGTCAGAGAAGCTGCACCTAACCCTCAAGAGACTGGAAGCCGCAGGGAGTTTAGATGTCTGGTGGGGTGGAGAGTGTGGTGGGGAAGAGGTACAGGATCTGGAACAATAGAAGGGTAGAATTGGAGGGGAATAAAATCTGGAGTGTAAAAACAAACAAACAAACAAATAAATAGATAAATAAATAAATAAATAAATGTGGAAGATTAAATTTAAAAAATCGTATTTTTAAAAAATATGTGCATGCATGAGTATTAGTAGCACTGTATATGCAAGTGACTGTAGTTCGTTGCAGAAGCCAAAAGAGGGCATCAACCACTCATGATTTGGAATTGGGGGTGATTTTTATTGTGGCTGGATGTGGGTTCTGTAAGGTTAACTGGTGTCCCCTGCAAAAAGCCAGATGGTCCCTTTAGCACTGAAACATTCCAGTACCTCCACATTTTACTTATTTTTGTATAACATTGGCTCATTTAGAGTCTTTTCAAAAGTAGGAGACCACAAGAGAGTTTCAGCAAATGCTGTCAATATCTCAAACTGGTATGAAAAATGGAAGTCTGTAACAAAAACTGTGAACCCATCATTGGGTTTTATAGTGCACCCTCCTCAAAGACTGTTACCATCCATTGCTGAGGAGGAGATAGGATGCTTGTAGGTGCTGTTATGGTTGCCTTGATCTCATTTGTTTACCGCAAACTCTAGTGTATGCTGGTAGTACAGACTAACTTCTCTGTAGATGACATATTTAACCTCCATACACATTTTAAAAGTTTAAAGGAAAGCAAAAGAATGAAGAAATGTTATATCGACGTGTGAGTGGAAAGATTTGGTGCAGGTTCAAAATTTATTAGTCCGAGCCAGGCATGTGGACATGCCAGAAAAATTAGTTTCATATATAAAATATTCCAAGGAAAGCACAAATTTGAAAAAAAAAGAATTTTATGAAGTTTATAAACCAATCCTTATATAGAAACATTTTAGTTAATGTTGTATGTATTGCTCAAAAATACATGGCAGAATTTTAGCCATGTATACTTGGTGTCAGTAACCATGAGCGTGAATTTCATTTACTCTATATCATTATTTGTTATTATTAATCATTATAATTTATTATTTTAGAACTTTAAGAACTCAGGAAATTAGCTAACTATAAAATTCCCTTAGATAATTTGCATAGCTTATGTAGTAGTTTGGTTTAATGAAGGATTCATACTGACATGACTGAATCCCTAAGGCACATCGGAATATGATTTGACCTCCATCATATCACCTTCTTGTCTTCTGGAAACATGAGGAGACTGGGTTAGTAATAATTAATTCATTTACTTTTAAATGACTTTATTTTCATTTCATAATATTATTAGAAAATTATAGCATTAGTATATGAAATAAAAATGGGGATGTTTCATATTTTCCTTGTAATTTAAGAAACTTACATGTTCTAAAAAACGACAAATGAAGCTATTATCATGATGATGACAATGATGATGATGATGATGATGATGATGATGATGATGATGATGATGATTTAGTCATTGTTTATTGTCCAGTCGTCTCCCTCCCAGTCCATTCTCTCATCCTACACCATCGCCAAAGAATGTCTGCACCCTCCCTGCCTAACCACAATTCTACCAGAACTCCTCATTCCCTGGGGCCTCAAATCTCTCTAGGATTAGGTGTATTTTTTTTCACTGAGGCAAGTCCAGGCAGTCCTCTGCTGTATGTGTCGGGGGTCTCATATCAGTTGGTATATGGTACCTGGTTGGTGGTTTAGTGTCTGAGAGATCACAGGGGTCCAGTTTAGTTAAGACTGCTAGTCTTCCTATGAGGTTACCCTCCTCCACCTCAGCTTCTTCCAGTTTTTCCCTAATTCAACCACAGGGGACCCTAACTTCAATCCATTGGTTGAGCATAAGTATCTGCAAGCCTTGGAGCATCCTCTTAAGACAGATCCCAATTTGGACCTGTCAATGGACCTCTGTTTTTTTTAACCTCTTTGGTATTTTTGTCCCTCCAGTTCTTTTAGACAGGAACAATTCTGGGTCAGAGATTTTAAAGGTGCGATTGCAACCACATCCCTCCACTTGATTCCTGTCTTTCCACTGGAGGTGGTCTCTATAAGTTCCTTTTCCACACTGTAGGGCATTTCATAAAAGGTCCCTCCCTTTGAGTCTGGGAGCCTCTCACCTCCCAGGTCTCTGGTAAATTCTAGAGTATCCCCCACTTCCTAACTCCTGAGGTTGCCTGTTCCCAATTTTTCAGCTGGCACTCAGAGCTTCAGTCATGCCCCTAATACCTGATTATGTTCCCATTTTCCCCTCCCTGTCCACTCTCCCACCCAGGTCCCTTCCTCACTTTGTCCCACTCCCCTCCCCCCGTTCCCTGTGATTGTTTTTTTCTCCCTCCCATGTTGGATTGAGGCATCCTCACTTGGGCTCTTCTTATGTTTTGTAGATTTTATCCTGGGTACTCTGTAATTTGGGCTGATATCCACTTATTAGTGAGTACATACAATGCATGTTCTTTTGGGTCTGTGTTATGTTACCTCACTCATGATGCTATTTTCTAGTTCCATCCATTTGCCTGAAAAACTTATGGTGGTGTGTACTCACAAATGAAGCTATTTTAAAGAGCGAAGGGAAAGTTCGTTAAGTCCCCTCATTCCCTGGCTCGTGATTTCATCCAATTTCCACCAATAAACATTTATGGCACAACACTGTGGATTTGTGTCTACACTGTGTTTAAAATGTTCTATTGTTTTATTTAAAGTTGTTTAAACATATGTTTGTACGTATGGTATAAATGATATGTGTATGTGTATAAAATTGTATAGAACACTTCTTTAGAAAAAATATAAACAATTTCATACTATATGAACCATAGTCATAAAAACAAGCTATTTTTCTCAAGGCACAGAACAGCCATTTTCTCTTCATGGTGATCTCTAACTGTACTAATATTATGGACTTTCAAGTAAATAGATATGCCTTATTATTAGCTCCATAAATACAAATAAACATAACTCTATCTTAACTCTTAGTAATTGTGCCATCATAATGCTGTGATTTATTGAAAGAAACGGAATGTACTGAGAAAGATCAACCTTCTCTTAGCTAACAGGATTATAGCCAAAGCTCCTTCCAGAAGAGAGAATTGCAGCTGCCTGCTAATTTGTCAGTAAGTTTATATACTCTAAAGCATGAAACTATGCTATAAATATAACAACATCCAATTATGCAATTTCACATATAAAAATACTTTAACTTCAAAATATTCAAATCAGTGGGAAGGAATGTTGCTATTTTTGAATGATATGCTGACTTTATACAATGGCTAAATCATGAACAAAATACGAATTAACAGAAAATAATTCAGAATATATTTTTAACCAAACAGTGCTTACTTTCATGTCTTAGTATTTATATATATATATATATATATATATATATATATATATATATATATATATATTAACAGCTTTTGTATACATTTCATTTAAATATATGACTAATTCAGACCTTGTTCCTAGGTATAAAATAAAATCCTTTGTTTTAAACAATGTTCAGGGGTGTGTCAGGTTTAATTCTTTTAATAATACTGTGTTCTTAACATTAGTCTTCTCCCATAACTAGTGTTTAATCATTAATTATGTGCCCTGATTTAAAATACAAATGTAATAGATTTCTTTCATGAATGTCAACAAATTATATGAGACTCCCATTTGAAAGTTTTACTGATTTTTCCCTTTATTGTATCTCTGTACTTGTGTTTTCTCCTCTCTTCTCCTTCTTTTGACTCTCCTTCATTCTTTCTGCCAATTCTCCTCCACCTGTTTTATTCCTTTCTTCCATTATGCAGCGTTTTGGGCATATATGGCAATAATACTATTTTTCTCTACATCCTTGGGGTTGGCTTCCAAACCATTTTCAATTTTTAAAATTATGATTTCAACTGTTATATATTACATTGAGATTTATAGTATTCAGGCAAGCAGGGATAAATGAAAACTATTAAATATTAGCGTAAATCTTCAGTGGATCCAGTGATGCCCAGAGGCCCTAGATTTGTCAATGTTCAGATAAGAAAACAAAGGAAAGACAGCATGAGGGATAGATGACTGAAGAATGTTACCTCAAGGATTCACTTTCCAATAAAGCAGAAATTACATTTTCCTATTTACCAACCATGTAACACAACAGAAAAGATAAACATGAAACTCAAAGGAAAGTATGTAAGTGCCCTGTGCATTCAAGTATGCACAGTGCAATTCAACCCTTTGTTTCTTTGCTTTTAATATCAGCTGAATGCTGCTCTTCTATGTAATTGCACTATGAGTTCCTGATTCGTGGAAATATCAGCTAGAAATTAAAAAAAAACTCAAGAAATTCAATACTAAAGAACTACTTAAGACATACAGCTGCCATCTTCCTACATACTAGATGTGGCATATACCTTTAATAAATATATTTAGCAAATGTTTCTTGTTAGGTATAAACAAAATACAATTGCCAAATATGATGTAATTATTTTAGATGATCATATTTCCTGACAATTGTATGCATATATATATATATATATGTATGTATGTATGTGTGTGTTGAAATATATGAATTAGTCATTTTTCTTGAAAATGGAAATAACAAATAGGCAACCTAAATATGCCAAATGCCTGTTAATTTTTTAGTTTTGTTTTAGATATATTAGTTTGCAATATTGGCTTAACTATTCAATGTATAATCTGTTTACTTTGACAAATGTAGAAGCTAAACTGAAAAATCCCATGGTTCTTAGTGGGCTTAAGTATAATTTTGCTTAATTTATTTAGGTTATTCATGATAACTTAAGAAATAACCACAAACTTGTTTATAAAAATTAAAATTCCCTTTACATCTTAGACATCAGTTATTCCTGTTCTCCCCTTAATATCTTTTTATAAAGACAAATCAGTAAATTTAATTCATCCAAATCCTATTTTTTTCTTTTTTTATTAGATATTTTCTTTATTTACATTTCAAATGTTATCCCCTTTCCTAGTTTACCATCTGAAAAACCCCTATCCCCCTACTAACCAACTCACCCACTCCTGCTTCCTGGCCTTAGCATTCCCCTATACTGGGCATAGAACCTTCACAGGACCAAGGGCCTCTCCTCTCACTGATGACTGACAAGGCCATCCTCTGGTACATTTGCAGCTAGAGCCATGATTCCCACCATGTGTTTTATTTGATTGGTGGTTTAGTCTCAGGGAGCTCTGGGGGTACCGGTAAGTTCATATTGTTGTTCCTCCCATGAGGCTGCAAACCCCTTCAGCTCCTTGGGCACTTTCTCTAGCTCCTTCATTGGGGACCCTGTGCTCCATCCAAGTCCAATGGATGGCTGTGAGCATCCACTTCTGTATTAGTCAGGCACTGGCAGAGCCACTTAGGAGACAACTATATCAGGTTCCAGTCAGCAAGCTTTTGTTGGCATTCACAACAGTGTCTGCTTTTGGTGGTTGTTTATAGGATGGATTCCCATGTTGGGCAGTTTCTGAATGGTCATTTCTTCAGTCTCTGCCCTGAACTTTTTCTCTGTAACTCCTTATATGGGTATTTTTTTCCCCTTCTAAGAATGAACAAAGTATTCACACTTTGGTCTTCCCTCTTCTTGAATTTCATGTTTTTTTGCAAATTGTATCTTGGGTACACTGAGCGTCTGGGCTAATACTTTAATAGGTTAAACTTGACAACCAGTGCTGGTGAAGCTACTAACAAAGGGGAGCCTTCAGTCACTGTTGGTGGGAGAGCAAATAGTACAGTTTAGAGAAGACAGTGTGGTGTTGGTTCTTCAAAAATCTAGAAATGAATTAATCATTTGACCCAATAATTGTTATTAAAATATTTACTATAGCAGGACCCAATGGGGATGACATTAGCTGAAATACCCAACTAAGGAGAGAGAAAACTGTAGAGACCAAACCTAGAGGTTAGGGTGGAGGGATGGGACCACACACACTTCACAAAAACTTTAAGCCAGAATTGCTCCTATCCAAAGGAAATACAGGGACAAAGAGTGGAGCAGAGACTAAAGGAAAGGCCATCCAGAGACTGCCCCACCTGAAGATCCATCCTACATCCAGACACCAAACCCAGACACAGTTGTTGATGCCAAAAAGTGATTGCTGACAGGAACGTGATATAGCTGTCTCATGAGAGGCTTTGCCAGAACCTGACCAGTACAGATGTGGATGCTTGCAGCCAAACATCCGACTGAGAAATGGGAACCCAAAGAAGGAGATAAGGGAAAGACTGAAGGAGTTATTTCATTTTCAATGTAAAGAAAAGCTGAGGAGAGGGGAATCTGATCTGGTATTGGGTGAGGGAAATGAACTGAAGCCCCGAGGGCCAGCAGAAAGAATGGAAACAGGCAACCTCAGAAAATAGGAAATTGGGGGAACCCCCAGAATGCACCAGAGACCTGGGAAGTGAGAGAATCTCAGGACTCAAAGGGAGGAACCTTAGATGAATTGCCTGAGAGTAGGGAGAGAGAACTTATAGAGCCCACCTCCAGCAGGAAGACAGGGCATCAAGTGAAGGATAGAGTTGCCAGCCCACATTCATGTCTTTGCCCCATTGTTCCTGTCTGAAAGAACTACAGGGATAGAAATGGAGAAGAGTCTGAGGGAAAGAAGGTCCAGCAACATGCCCAAAGTGGGATCCAGCTCAAGGAGAGATCCCAAGGCCTGACACTATTACTGAGGCTATGGAACACTCACAAAAGGGATCTATCATGACTGCCCTCCAAAAGAACCAACAAGCATCTGAGCCAAATGTAGATATTTGCATCCAAAGAATGGACAGAAGCAACTGACTTTGTTGTTGAATTAGGGTAGGCTGAAAAAGAAGAGCAATCCTGTAGGAGGACCAGCAGTCTCAAATAATCTGGACCCCCAAGGTCTCTCAAACACTAGACCACCAAACAGACAGCATACACCAGCTGATATGAGGCCCCCAACACACATACAATAGAGGACTCCAGGTTCTATGTTCATTTAGAGATGATGCACCTAACCCTTAAGAGATTGGAGACCCCAGGAAGTTTAGAGGTCAGGTGGGGTGAGGGTGGGGGCATCCACTTGGAGATGGGGTGGGGTAGGGAGCAAGTGTGGGATGTGGAGCAGTCAGGGTGGAAGCCGGAGGCAGGGAAAGTAATATGGAGTGTAAAAAATAAATTAAAAATAAAATAAATTTTTAAAAAAGAAGAAAAGCTCCCTATTTTTCCTTTAAGAAACCCCAGTCTATTGTCTTATGTGAGGACAATATTTCTGTTTAAAATTATAGTGTTCTTTCCCTTGAATTCACTTTAAATTGATCAATATTATTCAATCCCAGAGTCCTTATCAAACAGGTGATAATATGACTTCTACTTTCATTTATGAAAAAATTTGATTATTTATTTTGAATTACTCAGTTGGAATAAGGAGCAGTAAAATTAACCTTACTGATGGGCCACTCAAGGCACTGTGTATACACTGTTCCAACAAACATATCACCCTAATCCTTTATTTATTCATTCATTTATTTATTTGTTTTTATAGAAAAATACAATAAATTTTTTTTTTAAAAAATCAAAACTTCCCTAAAGGCTGTTTGTATGGAGTAGAAGGTTAAAGAATGCCTGAGGAATATATTAGAGGTTAAATAGAAGAGTGCTGCAGATGAAATCACCTAAAGGAAAGTGGAAATAGGAGGTCAGTTGCTTTAACCGAGTGTGGAGACTTTAGCAGAGATAGAGAAAGGCCACCAATAAAAGCCTGCATATGCCTTAAGATTAAAACTACAAGTCACAGAACTCTGACCCATGGCTTATCTCTCCTTTGCAACATTCACGAGGCTGGTCCCACTTCAACACTAATGTTTTCCTCAAGCTATATTGATTATAGAGTTTTTATAGGATTTTACATTTTCAAGTATAAGGAAATAACCCAAATCATGAAATAATACCATAATCTGTACAGTTCTAAAATTATGATTTAAATATTAATGGGATATTTATATCCAGAAATATCCACAAAGTCATTATTACTACCAAGTAGTTGGGAAGATTTTTAAAACTAGCATTAATATAGTTTTTATTTTCAATATGTAAAATTTTTCCTGAGTAACTACTGTTAGGAAAGATTCATTTAATTTACTAAGAATAATAACATTTAAAGATGTTAACTCTATAGGCTTATAAAATGAATAATTTAAATGCTAATATTCTTGCAGTAAAAGATATTTCAGTGATAGTTTTAGAATGAATTTATTGTTGCAAACTACAGTTCCCATCTCAAAAACAACAAGAAATTGTTTGAACCAAATATGGACCACTTAACTCTTTCTTTTTCTTTTTTTTTTTAATTATTTATTTATTATATGTAAGTACACTGTAGCTGTCTTCAGACACTCCAGAAGAGGAAGTCAGATTTCATTACGGATGGTTGTGAGCCACCATGTGGTTGCTGGGATTTGAACTCAGGACCTTAGGAAGAGCAGTNNGNGCTCTTAACCGCTGAGCCATCTCACCAGCCCCTCTTTTTCTTTTTTTTTTAAATTGGATATTTTATTTATTTACTTTTCAAATGT
The DNA here is from genome assembly GCF_900095145.1 of Mus pahari. Taxonomy (NCBI): domain Eukaryota; kingdom Metazoa; phylum Chordata; class Mammalia; order Rodentia; family Muridae; genus Mus; species Mus pahari. The sequence goes on along the minus strand of NC_034597.1, from coordinate 79,927,591 downwards.
TATACCCTTTCTAAGTCCCCCCCAACAACCTCCTTATCTCACCTCCTGCCCCTGCTTCTATCATGGTGTTCCTCCACCCACCTACCTACCTACTCCCACATCCCTCCCTGGCATTCCCCTACCGGGCATCTCTTCCCATTGATGCTCTACAAGGCCATCTTCTGCTACATTTGCTGCTGGAGTCAACCTTGGTTGGTGGTAAGTCCCTGGGAGCTCTGAGGGATCTGGTTGATTGATATTATTGTTCTTCCTATTGGGTTGCAATCCCTTTCAGCTCCTTCAGTCCTTTCTCTAACTCCTCCATTGGGGACCGTGTGCTCAGTCCAATAGTTGGCTGTGATCATCCACCTTGTCGGGCTCTGGCAGAGCCTCTCAGGAGACAGCTATAACAGGCTCCAGTAGACAAGCACTTCCCAGCATCCACAATAGTGTCTGGGTTTGGTAACTATATGTGGATCCCCAGGTGAGGCAGTCTCTAGATGGCTGTTCCCTTTCTAAACTTTGTCTGTGTATTTTCTCCCATGGGTATATTGTTCACCCTTCTAAAGAGGACTGAAACATCCACACTTTGTTCTTCCTTCTTCTTGAGCTTCAAGTGGTCTGTGAATTGTATTTTGGGTATCCCAAGCTATTGGGCTAATATCCACTTATCAATAAGTACATGCCATATGTATTCTTTTGTGACCAGGTTACATCACTCAGAATGATATTTTCTAGTTCCATCCATTTCCCTAAGAATTTCATGAATTCATTGTTTTAAATAGCTGAGTAGAATTCCATTGTGTAAATATACCACATTTTCTGTATCCATTCCTCTCTTGAGGGGCATCTGGGTTATTTCCAGCTTCTGGCTACTATAAATAAGGCTGCTATGAACAAGGAGCATATATCCTTGTTATAAGTTAGAGTATCTTTTGTTTATATGCCCAGGAGTGGTATAGCTCAGTCCTCAGGCAACATTCTTTTTACTACAACAATTATGCTATCAGTTTATTACTCCATCAACCATGGCTCCTATTTGGTACTAGAATTTTTCCCCAAATGATAGATTTCTATTTTCTATTTGTGGGAATCACAAGCCCCAATAAACTCTTCTATAAGTTGCTTTGGTCATGGAATTTTATCATTGAATCAGAAAAGTTACTGAAATCAAATTTATCCAGAGAGTGGTTTGTTTCTGTGCCACACTTTTTTTTTTGGGGGGGGGGGGAATTTGGAAGAATTTTGGCCTTTAGAGTAGAAAAGTAGTTAGGCAGTATTATCAGTTAGGACTTAGTGGAGCTCTCCTTGGATGATTTGAAATGAGAGTGATAAACAAAACACTTTTGGGTTTTGGAATTTTTTGGCCCAATATTTTCCCACTATTCCCTAATTTCTTCCTTTTCCAATGGGCAATTATATGCTGGTATGCTATTTTGTTGGAAGTATATAATTTCCTCTTTGATTTTATGTGGGAGTTATAATGAAGACACTGCCTTGAGTCATAGAGTCACTGGACATTGGACTTTTGAGCTACATTGAGATGGTATAATAATGTATTTTGCATTATGATCTAGGTATCATCTTATGGGGGAGAGCAGACTGGATGTGGTAGTTTGTATGACAATGTTTCCCATTGGGCTCATGTACTTGAGCATCTGGCCTCCAGTCTTGGGGCTGTTTGGGAAGAAATAAGAGGTGTGCCCTTGTGGGAGAAATTTGGCAGTAAGGGCAGGCTTTGGGAGTTTAGACACATGCCATTTCCACTTCACATTTTCTACTTTGTGTTTGCAGTTAAATTTCACACAAATAAAATAACAATATTTTCATGTACAGTTTATAGAGTATACATAAATACTAAGGATCATGAAATGTGGTTTAGAGTGAGTTTAGATAATTAAAGAATCACTAACATTTTATGATTTACTAATTCTGAATTATAAATTAAAATTTAAATAGTTATGTAAGTAATGTCTTATTTGATAAGCTAAATAATACATAGAATGGATTTTATGACATCTTTATTTACTCTGTCATCATTTGATTCGGGAAGTAATTTTTATGGTCATTGATTTAAATGGATTTCAACTTCTTGGTTTTAGAATGATTTATCATTATTCATTTGTCCTAAAGCACCTTACATGGCATATGTATTCCTATATGTCTACTGTCATTATATAGAATAAACAAATCATTGTTGATAAGCTTATAAGTCTTAGGTTCTCATCTTTTCTTTGGTCATGGTTGATCGGAGACCTCACAACATAAAGAATTACTCTTTCAATTACTTCTTAAATGTTTTACATATCTTTGAAATAATTTTCACAGTGCTCATTGGTACGACCTGATTTTCTTCCAATATAGTTTACATTGTAACTGTGCCTTCTTTCGTATCTTTTACTCTGTCAAATTAGATTTACTCATATATGCAAATGCTTTTGTGGGCCTCAGAACAATATGTACTGCTATGATACATGCCAAAGAGAAATTACATTCATATCCTAGTAACCTGTGAATATGTTACTTTACAGAATAAAGACTCCAGATAGAAATAAGACTGGCATAGATTGTCTTAAAAATAAAATTACCCTGGATTCAGTTCAAGAAAACTGATATAATAATAGAACTCTTTAAATGTGGAAGTAGAAAGGGAAATTAGGGCAATGTGATGAGAAAAGTTGAATGGGCATAGTATGGTTTGAAGATAAATAATTGGATAATGAACTGAGCAGTATGGACAGCTTCACAAAACTGTACATGGTTAGAAAATAGTTTAGTAGTTACAGCCTCTAATAAGGAAGGAAACCTCCTGACCCTAACTTCAGCCTCTGGGATGTACTTTGTACTTCTGGATATTAGAATGTAATGTAATGAATTTCTGTTGTTTCTGAGTTACTAAATTTATTGCAATTTTACAAAAACTATAGAATACTAATATATATTTTCTAAGGTAGAAAAGACTTACAATAAATCTAAGGAGTCAATGTATAATCAAGCTATATATTTTAAGTAAAAATTCTCAATGTCATCACACAACACAATAATTTTGAAATTTTCCTCTGACTACTGAGCTAAAAACAAATTCATGTATGTTACTTTAAAAAAAAGTTATATGGTTGTAAGCTTTGTCTGTATGCATCTATGTGTACCATGTAAATGCTTGTTACATACAGAGTTTAGAAAACATTGGATTACCTGGAATTGCAGTTATGAATGATTCTGAGTTTCCCTATGTGTGCTGTGAATAGAATTTTGTCACTCTGAAAGAATAACAAGGGTTCATAATCACTGAGATATATGCCTACCCATAATCAGCTACAATTACTAGTTGTAAACAGCCAAAATACATATGTGGGTTTTTGCAGAGTATCTTCTGAAAGATATTTGGAAACTCAGAATAGACAATATATTTATTTGCTGCATGTAATGTTAAATGTGTGTTTGCTCCTTACTCAGTGCCACAGCCCTTCTATGCTGTGAGATCAACTGCCTCCAATGGTCTTCTCACCAGCCCCAGTCTTACTTGGCTCCACTAAACCAGCAATTCACGCTTTTCCTATGAATGCTGGGAGCTGCGATCAGAATGGCTCATATAAAAACTCAGGGAAAAGTTCATGCTGGTGAGGATATGATCTCCTCAAACAAGGGGGAAGTCCTCCATTGCTTATGGGAGTGCAAACTTGTACAGTCACTTTGAAAATCAATTAGGTGGTTTCTTAGTAAATCGGGAATAGATTTATCTCAAGACTTAGTAATACCATTCCTGGTCATATAACCAAAAGATGTTTCACTATAATAAGTGCACTTGCTCAACGATGTTCATAGCAGCTTTATTCATAATAGGTTGGGAATGGAAACAACAAAGATGTCTTTCAATTGAAGAGTGTATAAAGAATATGTGGTACATTTACACAATGAAGTATTGCCCAGATATATAAAATAATGACATCAAGAAATCTACAGGCAAATGGATGAAACTAGAAAGGATCACCCTGATTGAGATAACCCAGATCCAGAATAACAAACATGGTATGTATTATCTTATAAGTGGATTTTAGCCATAAAGCACAGGATATACATACTACAATCTACAGACCCATAGAAAAGCTAAATAATATGGAGGGTCTAATGAGGGACATAGAATAGACATTGGGAATGAAATGAGGGAAGGGACTTGATGCGGAAGAAGGTGGCAATAGGGGGAGAATTGAGGGAAAGAATACTACAAAAGACAACTGGAATCAGGGACATCTCTGAGATGGGCTAGGAACCTAGCAAAGTGCCAACACCTGGGAATCTGTGAGAGTGACTCTTAGCAACAGGAGCTATAGAACCTAAAATAGATATCTCCTGTAACCAGGCAAAACTTATAATGGAGGAAATGGGATTAAAAACCCAGCCAAAAATCCTTTGATCCAGTTTATCCTGTCTACAAGTTGTGGAGGGGTAAAGTTAGAGTAGAAACTGAGCAAATGGCTAACCAATGACTGTTCCAGCTTGAGACCCATACCCCAGGAGGAAGCACACCCTTGACACTGTAAATGATGTTGTGCTACACTTGCAGACAGGAGTCTAGTATAACTGTCATCAGAGAGGCCTCACATATCAATTGATGAAAACAGGTCCAGAGTTTCACATTTAAACATTGTGGGAATGGTTGAGAAGAATGTTTGAAGGAGTCAGAGGGGACAGAACATCACAGGAAAACCTATAGAATCAACTAAACTGGGCCCATAAGCGTCCACAGAGACTGAACTGCCAACCAGAGAGCACAAATGGGACTCTGCATCTATATAACATTTGTGAAATTTAGTCATCATGTGGGACTCGTAGGAGGGAGCAGTGTTTCTGTCTCTCTCTGACTCTGTTCCCTGCCTTTGCATCCCTTTCCCCAAACCATTTCCTCGTATCGCCTCAGTAGGCTAAGAGGTTTATAGTCTTACTGCAAATTGATATTGCATGGGTGATTGATATCCATAGCAAGCCTTGCCTTTTCTGGGAAGAAAGGAAAGGGTCTAGGCTGGGGATGGTTAGAGGTAAGGACTGGGAGGAGAGGAGGGAGGAACTCTGCCATTGGCATGGAAAGTAAATAAATAGCGTAATCAAAATTTTTAGAAAATGACGAAAATCTCATCAATGATTTCAAGAAAGTTTTTTTTCCAATTTTTTTATTAGATATTTTCTTTCTTTATTTATATTTCAAATGGTATTCCCTTTCTTAGTTTCCCTGCCAAAACCCAGCTAACCCATTACCTCTTCCACTGCTCACCAACATAGCCACTCCTCTTCCCTGTCCTGCCATTTCCCTACATTGGGGCATGGAGCCTTCACAGCACCAAGGGCCCCTCCTTCCACTGATGTCCAACAAGGCCATCCTCTGCTACATATGCTTCTGGAGCCATGGGTCCTTCAATGTGTAGTCTTTGGTTGTTGACTTAGTTCCTGGGAGCTCTGGGAATACTGGTTGGTTTATATTGTTTTTCCTCCTGTGGGGCTGCAAACCCCTTCAGCTCTTTCAGTCCTTTCTCTAGCTCCTCCATTGGAGACCCTGTGCTCAGTCCAATGTTTGGGTGTGAGCATCCATCTCTGTATTTGTCACTCTGGCAGAGCCTCTCAGGACACAGCTATATCAGTCTCCGGCCAGCAAGCACTTGTTGGCATCCACAATAGTTTTTAAAAAGGCATGAACATAAAGTTCAATGAAATTAGAGAAACTAGTATTAAATTCCTAAAAGTTACTTTAAAAAAAAGAATCTCCCCAAATATATAGCTGAGGGAGGAAAACTAAGACAATATAGGTTTTAGAAAATCTAATTTAGTAAAAAGATAGAATCAATGAAGAGAACTCAAAGTGAAGACAGAATTGATATACACATAACCAATTTTTCCAAACTCAGGGTAACTCACTTGCATGTAAAATGGGTTGAGTGCACTTGAAGATAAAGTATTCATCTTAATTCACAAAGAAAGCAATATGGAAGGAATATTCAAGAACTGGGACACCAGGAAGATTAAATATTTGAATTGTAGGCATTATTGAAGTAGAAGAATTACAGTTCAAGGGCATAGACCAGATTTTTAATGTGATCAGAGAAGAAAACTTGCCCATATTAAGAAAAGGCATATGCATACTGATATGAAGAGCACAAATTGCATTTGACGAGAAAAGAAAAACCCTATGGTATATCTCAGTTAAACGATTAAAAGACCAGAAAAAGATAAGGTGTTGGAAGCATCAAAAGAAAAAGCCACATGTCACTTATAAAGGGAAATCTATCTTAATAACAGCTCAAGAGAGGCTTGGAGAGTCAGAAGAGAATATCGCAACATATACCAAATTCTAAAAGACCATGAATATCTATCTTGATTGTTGTGCTGAGTAAAACTACATATCATAGTTTAAAGAGAAAGAAAAACTCTTCATGATGAAAATAGCATAAAAGAATTGTGTGCCCCAAACCAAACCTGCAGAGAATACTGAAGTAACTTCAAATAGGAGTATGAATTCATTATTAGCATTGACATTATGCAACTTAATAAGAACAAATAGAATGTCTGACAAAATGTGCTCACTCAGAAATAAGAAAACAAAGGACAAAAAGTGTCATTTAGAACTACTTTAAGCTTAACTTGAAAACGTACCTTTCTAAGTAATTAATTCATTTACTCCATGATCCATAACGTCCCCAGTGACATGGATAACAAATTGTCAAAGTGCTCAAGCTTTTAGTTGTTTTTTTTAATTAGATCTTTATAACTTTGGGAAAAAAAACTTTTTTGTTTGCAATATAATACATTTTTAAATATTTCACAGAATCCTGTCGTTTACCAAGGTTTGCCAGCTGTGTGCTTGCATAGATTAAAAAAGATTTTCTTCAAGTTTAAAACTAACAGAGTCCTCTATACTCTTTAAAAGTGGATTTGCATCGCAATGACATGATGTATTCTGTCAGACATTTAAAAACATAGTTTAATATTTTAAAAGGAAAAAAAATAACTTCACTAAAATATGTTCATCATTCTATAATTTTTGGTGGTCAAAAACATAATTTCCCATCAGAAAAAAGAAGCACCCATTAAATGTAGAAAATTCGAAATTAATAGAGCTTTAAATATTTTTCATTAGTCATTGTTTAATCTCTACAATCTTGGCATTAATGTGCTGATTCTTTGTTTGAATGTTTTAGAGTTAGAGTTCTTCTGTTCAGGCCTGCCTATCCTAGAAATTAGTATGTCATCTAGGTTGACTTATAAGGCTTAATGATCTGTCGGCCTCTCCCCCATAGTACTGTGAGCATGTAACATAACACTCAGCAGAATCAAGATTTTTTTTAATAAAATCAACCAAATGTTATTAGTTTTATTTAATTAGTTTTATTTAATGCTTAAAATATGCTTCTATTTGATCTCAATAAGAAGTCATATATTTTTATGATTGTTGAACTAATAACATTCTGTATAGCTCATTTATCTTTTTCAGTATTAGATATATATGATTTAATTTAATCAATTTACATTTTCCCGGTTATATTTCGAATTGTTTTTCCTTCTTCTATTTTTTTAGATTAATATATAATTAAATCATTTTTGCCATCTCTTTCCTCTTTCCAACCCTTTCCAAATGAGCCCCTTTTCTCAGTTTCAAAATTATGGCCCCTAAGTCATTAATTTATACATACATATATGTTT
>NC_034597.1:79914111-79919578 GCF_900095145.1 Mus pahari | reverse complement strand
TCTTCTTCTTCTTCTTCTTCTTCTTCTTCTTCTTCTTCTTCTTCTTCTTCTTCTTCTTCTTCTTCTTCTTCTTCTTCTTCTTCTTCTTTCCCCTTCTGCCTCTTCTTCAGCAATGTTCCTTGAGCCTCAGGTTCTAGATGTTTTATAAAGGTATCCATTTTGTTTGTGAGAACAGAATAGGATGAGAAGCCTAAGGATGGAGTAGCAGCACCCATATTTGGGAGTTAAAACCTGCTCAACAATAAGAAAATAAAGCCAGGTACTTGGAATCTAGCCAACTACCCAGGGCTATTACCCCTGCTTCCGCTCTCCTCCAGATTACATCCCCTACATAGACCAAGAGAGGCTAAGAAACAAGAAGGGCTGGTGGACAGGAATCAGGTGAGGTTGGCAACAAAATGAGGATGGAAGAAAACTATTTGTTTTCTTAATAGAGGGTCAAAAGCTTGAGTTTGGGGTGAGAATGGAGGATCTTAAACGTGAGATGCACACGGTGTATACTTTTGGCTGTAAATAATCTGCTATTATCAATATTAGATTTGATATTTAAAGTTTTAGAATAAGATTTTCTGTTATTCTTTTGTCTTTATATCTTGAGTTATTCAGAAACCTCAGTGTTTGTTTCTTTGTTTCTCGCTTTAAAAATTTCTTCACAGGAGTAAAGAAGAACTCAAGTTTTCCTACTAAATATTTTGTTATCTGTGTATGTTTATTTTAGACTATCAAAGCCATTTCTCTTTCATCATATATGTTTGGCATGAATATTAGAAAGTACTTTTCAATATGGGGTTGAAGTTTAGTGAGTCTATGGGTCCTGTAATCAGACAAATCCAAGATTACATTCAGCATCTATGCTGGAATCCAACTCTCACATAATTTTACTTATATCACTGTAGTCTAAATGAATGTGGCAAATTATGTAAGCACTTATTAAAACACAAACTCAGTTAATGGGCATTTTAATAACTCCATTTCTGTTCTCATTCATATTAACACATGAATAATACATACAGCAAGTAGTTACATGTCAATAAATTTGTACCACATGCTGTTCACTTATAAAACTTTAGATTTACCCATCACTGGTTCTGGATTTTAATATGTAACAAAGAGTAGGCAAGTTCCTTTGTATCTTCTTCCTCCCTTTTTCTCCCTCTAAATTTTCCTATATACTCTGACCACTATCCTCTTAATTCATGGCTTCACTATTAACTAATTTAATTGTTATTGTATGTACAGATGTATATGTATACAAATATATTCATACACACACACACACACACACACACACACACACACACACACAGACTGTTCAGTCTGTATAATGTTACTTGTATGTATATTTTTCAGGGCTGAATATGGCATTGGATTATGAATTTGTTTTCTTTTCTCTGGGGAAATCCGCATTACCTGCTCCTACCTTTTACAATATTTTCTAATCACAGTTTCCCATCCACAAATTTCCATAAATTCAATTCCCCACTCACTCAACTCACTCAATTCCACAAGATCTCTCTCTATATATATATATATATATATAGATAGATAGATAGATAGATAGATAGATAGATAGATATAGATAGATATCGAGAGAGAGAGAGAGAGAGAGAGAGAGAAATGATTAGAAATCAAATAGTCAAACAATAAAAACAGTTTTTCAAATTATTTAGAAATACATGAAGATATATTGACTGATCTGTTCTCTATTGTGCTAGTGTAATTTATAAAATTTATCCATCTTGTGATATTGGAGAATTATTCATTTTTTAATCATTTTAATTCTACTTCACATTTTTACCTGGGACTAAGTGGGACTACACTATCAAAATTGCATTGTTAGTATATTGACCAGGAATTTAACTGATAGAATTTCAGGAAATAATTCAAGAGTTCAATATTTTCCTAAGCGATCTACATGTTAAATCTACAAATGCTATTTTAAAATTTTATTAGATTAATTTCTGAGAGTGATACTTAAAAAACTTAATTATGCTTTCAGCAAACTTACTACCAAAACAATACCTAGAGCTTTGTTAAGAAATGTTACTAAAATCATTAACATCATTGATCATATATTGATAACACATGTTGTATTCAATGTTTATTGATTAGTAGAGCATTAATCTTTTTTGAATAAAGGTGAAAATATTCAAATTAATGTAAAAAGATAATCACTCTTAAAAACATCAAAAATGGTGTATAAAAAGGTATTCTTGTTGATCTAAACAAACATTTTCTGAATATATCAATATATATGAAAATAAACAATGAATATGGATCTGTCCTGGTTCAAAGTTTACTCTGAAATAGTTTTAGCAAGAGCAGATGCTTTATATATGCCAGAAATAGTAATTATTCAACATTTAGTTGTTTGCTTAATTTTCAAACTATTTGAAATGTTTAAATCATACAGGAAAAAGATATTTTTTACTGGAATATGGCAAATTCTTCATTTATAGAATTCTCTGAGAAAAAAAAACAGAGTGATAAAAACTACCAGAGAAAGTAATTAGTGAATTACAGAGCAAGTGCAGGTTAGAGATCAACAGTAAAGGTGTTAGATACAGATTCCCAGAGAGAAGACGATGCTTAACTGAGATGGGGAAGAATGAGTTCAGTAAACGTTTGTGTCTAATTTATAACTTAAAGAGCATATGCCACTTCAAGATTGAAAGAATGTGGAGGGAAGAAATCATGGTTTGAAATGAAGAGCAAATTAAATAAAATCAGAGTTAAAATATTAACTTGGAGGGATTAACGAAAGGAATTAATGAAATTAATTTCCTTCACGTTCATAGGAATATAATGTTATACTGGGCACATTAGAATTGTATCACATGGATAAAACATGTATCAGTGCTAAAATAACAAGAAATTAAATAAATTTAGCAGAATGCTCCCTTAGTATCAATATTCATTAAACAAAATATGATAAAATTCAATATTAATTTACTCTTAACCACTTTCATGTCTGTGTACATGTGTCTGTGAAGGGCCTATATTTACCATATTAATTATTGAATTATTTCATAGTTTTCATTTGTACCATTTCTTTTTTTACAGATTAGTGTTCTCTGAAGCGTGTACTAGTATATTCATGATAAAGCATATATATTCCTTTGTGGGATGTTTTATTTTTGGCAACACACATTGCTGGCACATAGTTAGAAGCAAAGTATGATATTTCATATATAGCATGTGCTCATCAAATCAATTAGAATTTATATCTCCTAATTCCCACACTGACATCTATTTCTTTTTTAGAGACATGTTTAATTAATTCAAAATGAACATTTGCCTCCTATGCATGCGGCGCCTATCCTGCTGGGTTAGTAGACCAATTGTATGACACAAGGAAGGACAGCTTCACCAGAAATAATGAGATCGCTCCAAAATAGCACAGGGATTCAGTCATTTTAAGAAGTCTTGCTAAGTTAGGATTCTCACAAGTGAGTGCTATTATTAATTGTCCAAAGGCAAATTCATATTATTGACTTGGTGAAAAGTCCTAGTTTTTCATAACTACAAAAAGAAACATCTATTTATGATAGAAACTATAAGTTGCATGGATAAACTTTACTATATATTATACAGTTACTAAATTTATCCACAAGAGTTATCTATGTATCCAGAATTTTATTTTTTTCTTCAGCAGTTATTTAAATGTAGCATATCTTCAGTGTTTGTATTCAATTATTTTACATAATTTGAATATGAATGAAGTGTAACAATGTAACCTTAACAAATACTTAATATTTCATATCATTTAATAATTGTAAGCAAAGATAATGTTAGGCTGTTATAGACAGATTATAAAGGGTAAAGGGCAAAATAACAAGGTATGGACTTACATTTTTCAAAACCTATTTTAATAAGGACTTTAACCTCCCAGTCCACCACCCACGAGACAGTTTGAAAAGGAAAGATTACTAATACAAAAAAGGATGCAGACCTGTTTAGCAATAATTCTTTGGGGTGATTCCAATCTTTGTTGTCAGTATAGCAGCAGTTCAGTTCAAGTTGTAGAGCAAGCCACTTGCAACACCATTCACAACTTAGCAAGGGCAGTTCGATCCAGGAGAAACTGCAACGCTCTCTGTCAATTGGTTTGAGTCCTCAGAAGGAGCACAAATATGCCTGAACACTACCAGAAGTTCTTAGGTGTTTTTTTTTTTTTTTTTTTTTTTTTCTTTTCTTATTTTTAACTTATTATTTTATTTTATTAGATATTTTCTTTTTTTTCGGGGTGGGGGGGAGGAAAGGGTTTATTCGGCTTACATTTCCATACTGTTGTTGATCACCAAAGGATGCAGGACAGGAGCTGATGCAGAAGCCATGGAGGGATGTTCTTTACTGGCTTGTTCAGCCTGCTCTCTTATAGAACCCAAGACTNCCAGCCCAGAGATGGCACTACCAACAAGGGGCCCTCCCTGCTTGATCACTAATTGAGAAAATGCCTTACAGCTGGATCTCATGGAGGTATTTCCCCAACTAAAGCTCCTTTCTCTGTGATAACTCCAGCCTGGGTCAAGTTGCCGGTTGTGATGGTGTATTTCTTCCTATGAAGTCAAGATGATGATGACTAGGGAAGCAATCAAGGCAAACCAATGCTACAGACTTGTCAGTGAAGACCACCATCAGCAAAGTCCAATGAAGACCAGAAAAGAGTGCTAAGGTAAACCAATGCCACATAGCATCCTCAGTTGTCTGTTGGGTTATATTTATACACTTTCCTAACACAATGTTTCCTCTCTCACATGCTTGCTCTAGTAAAACATAACATGCCTTTTTTTCTAGGCAGATTTCAGATAAAAACCAAATGTCATCGCAATTGTCTGCTTCAGAAAAAAAAAAATCCTCTCATAAGACAGAGTTCAGATCATGCCTGACCTTAAACTGTACTACAGAGAATTGTGACAAAAACTGCTTGGTACTGGTACAGTGACAGACAGGTAGATAAGTGGAATAGAATTGAAGACCCAGAAATGAACCCACACACCAATGGTCACTTGATCTTTGACAAGGGAGCTAAAATCATCCAGTGGAAAAATGACAGCATTTTCAACAAATGGTGCTGGCACAACTGGCGGTTATCATGTAGAAGAATGAGAATTGACCCATTCTTATCTCCTTGTACAAAGCTCAAGTCTAAGTAGATCAAAGACTTCCACATAAAACCAGAGACACTGAAATTAATAGAGGAGAAAGTAGGGAAAAGCCTCGAAGATATGGACACAGAGAAAAAAATTCCTTAACAGAACAGCAATGGCTTGTGGGCTTGTGGTGTAAAATCAAGAATTGACAAATTCATAAATTGCAAAGCTTTTGTAAGGCAAAAGACACTGTCAACAAGACAAAAAGGCTACCAGCAGATTGGGAAAGGATTTTTACCAATCCTAAATCTGATAGAGGACTAATATCCAATATATACAAAGAGCTCAAGAAGCTGGACTCCAGAAATTCAAAT
>NC_034597.1:79912204-79914035 GCF_900095145.1 Mus pahari | reverse complement strand
GAGAGAGAGAGAGAGAGAGAGAGAGAGAGAGAGAGAGAGAGAGAGAGAGAGATATTGAGATTTTTCATTCCTGGCAGAACTTTAAAAATGTTTGAAAGTTTCTTAGAAAAATTTTCTTTTATGTGTTCTTTGATGCTTAAAGAATAGTGTTAGAACATTATATCCATACATAAACAAATACATTATAATACTCATTGTTTTTCTTAATTAGTAAGATGTGAAGACAGCCAATAATTTATCAGGTAAATGAATAAATCAATAGTGATGCATCCAAAAATAGAATGCTACATATCTGGAAAATATAAGGGACAGTTCTGAGAAGACATGGGGACATGTTGAAAAATATATAATACTATTACGTGAAAGAAGCTGATCTAAAACTGTTGTAGGATTTGTGATTCCAATTCTTTGAGAGTTTGAACAGGAAAGCGGATATAGTCAATTAATCAGTAACTATTACCCCAAAATATAAGGATATGTGTAATGTAAAGGGATAAGTAAATAGAAAATGAGATATTTTTAGGGCTGTAATTATTTGATACTTTAGAGATGGATACAGGGCATTTTATGCTTGTCAAAATTTAGAATATGTTAGAGAATCAGTTCAGTGATTGAATGTGCATCTCTCTGATTGAGGACCCAAGTTCAGGTATAGCTTAACATGGATCTTACATCTTTGGCTTCCACAGGCATCTACACTCACCTACACATACCCAGATATATACATAAGATACACTTAAGTTAAAAAAAAAAACTCAGACTATATAGCCGAAAATTAATCTTACTATTACTTTCTGCTTTGGTTAATAATCACAATAAATCAATAGTCACTCAATTTTAACAAATATACTATACCATATCACACATATCAGAAAAAAACTTGGCAGTGAAGGTAGGAGAAAATATACTGTGCTTTCTGCATTTGTAACTCACTGATCTATAAACATAAAATTTCCAACATTCAAAACTTATAATCTTTAAAGTAAAATTAAAAAGATATTACCAGAAAATTTTGACCTTACAACAGTATGAAAAAATGATAATCCTAGGGATTCTCATCTGTTGTGTAAAAGGCAAAAATTGTGTTTAAGAATAACTCTTGCTGCATTAGTTTGAGATATAAAACTGAGCCAGGTAGATGGACTAGAAAGATGAGAAGGAATTGTAAAGTTATTGTTTAGAAACTTATATCTGCTTTCTCAGGGCTGGTATCCTTACTTTGAAGGAGCACCATTTGTTCTCCATGTCTAGACAATTAAGGCTCAATGACTCAATCTCACCAAACTTCATAATTTAAATAATTTAGAAAATTCCATTGAAATTGGTTAATATCAGTAATAATTTTAAATTATAGTGATAACAGAAGCTCTAATGATTTTCTTGCTAGATTTCCTGTTGGTAAGTATTTAAGACTCATTTTTATGTTGTTGTTGCTGTTGCTGTTGTTGTTCAACCTCTTGTCTTAAGGCATTACCATTAGGCTCTGATGTTGGTCTATCACATTAAACTTTTATTTAAATAGCTGAAGCTAATTTCGGCTGTGTAAAACCAAGGATGTTAATGATTTCTGTACATTTTCATCCCATGTCAACCCTACAATTGTATTGAAAGTCTAGGTGGAAGCAAGTCATTGGACAAAAATTTGTAAGGGAATCAATTTTGGCCATTTTTTTCACAATAACAAAAAGAGTTGTCACAAAAATGTGATGCCAAAATCCTCTGTTATGAGACTTTATTATTGTGGCCTCTTGTGAGGCTACGCCAGTGCCTGGTAAACACCGAAATGGATGATCACAGCCAGCTACTGGATGGAACACAGGGTCCCCAATGC
>NC_034597.1:79894809-79911859 GCF_900095145.1 Mus pahari | reverse complement strand
AAAAAAAAAAAAAGAAGAGACACAAGAGCAACTGTTTACTCTTGTTCATGTCATGTTAGCCATAAGAACACATGCTGAAGAGAAAGGTTGAAGCAAGTTTGGGTGAGTGCTTCCATCAGAAACAAATGCTACTCCTATTTTCTGGAGGTTGACTAGGGGAATAGAACTGATAGTGTGAATATATAGAATGGCTTACAGGCTCTGGCCCAACAAGTTCAACAATAGCTACCTACAAATGGAAGGTCCAAGAATTTTAGTAGTTATTCATTCTATTAGCCCGAATGTCTCAACTGTTCTTTAGTATATTCCAGAATCAAGAGAAGTAGACTCTGTAGATTGCTTTCGGTGAGATGGCCAATCTTACTGTATTAATCCTGCCCATCCATGAGCATGGGAGATCTTTCCACCTTCTCAGGTCTTCTTCAATTTCTTTCTTCAGAAACTTGAAGTTGTTGTCAAACATATCTTTCACTTGTTCGGTTAGAGTCACAACAAGATATTTTAAATTGTTTGTCACTATTGTAAAGGGTGTCATTTCCCTAATTTCTTTCTCAGCCTGATTTCTTTCTATCTTCTAAGTATAGGAAGGTTACTGAATTATTTGAGTGAATTTTATATCCGGCCACTTTGCTGAAGAGGATTGGCAGGATTAATATAGTAAAAAAATGGCCATCTTGCCAAAAGCAATCTACAGATTCAATGCAATTCCCATCAAAATTCCAACTCAATTCTTCACAGAGTTAGAAAGAGCAATTCTCAAATTCATTTGGAATCACAAAAAAACTAGGATAGTCAAAACTATTCTCCACAATAAAAGAACTTCTGGGGTAATTAGCATCCCTGACCTCAAGTTGTACTACAGAGTAAAAATAATAAAAACTGCATGGTATTTGCACAGTGACAGGCAGACAGTTCAATGGAATAGAATTGAAGACCCAGAAATGAACCCATGCACCAATATATAGGCCTTATTCGTTCAGATACTGAAGCCTAGTGAGGAAGCCTGAGTCTTTGCTCGAGTTTAGGGACCTGCCTAGCTCACTTGAGTACTAGAGTGACATAGCATGACCAGCTTAAGCCTGCCTTTGCCTAGCTATCAGTGATGTAGAATAACTTCATTGGCCCTGTAAGTCACTACATACCCTCTGTCACCCTTCCATGTCTCCTACATCATCTTACCCGACCCTGCTTAGCCCTAGACAGACACTGCTGGATCAGGTTCCCTATTCTTGCCTGGACCTACCTGCAAAGAGCCAACACCTATGGTCACTTGATATTTGACAAAGGAGTGAAAACCATCCAGTAGAAAAAAAGACAGCATTTTTAACAAGTGGTGCTGGTTCAACAGAGATCAACATGTAGAAGAATTCAAATAGACCCATTCTTATCTCCTTGTACAAAACTCAAGTGCAAGTGGATCAAAGACCTCCACATAAAGCAAGATACATAGAATCTAATAGAAGAGAAAATGGGGAAAGATCTCCAGCACATGAGCACAGGGGAAAATTTCCTCAACAGAACACCAATGGCTTATGCTTTATTATCAAGAATTGACAAATGGTACCTCATAAAATTGCAAAGCTTCTATAAGGCAAAGGACACTGTCAATAAGACAAAAATGCAACCAACAGAATGGGAAAAGATCTTTACGAATTCTATATCAAATAGAGGACTAATATCCTAGATATATATGTCATATATATATATATATATATATATATATATATATATATATATGACTCCAGAGAATCAAATAACCTTATTAAAAATGGGGAACAGACTGAAACAGAGAATTCTCAACTGAGGAAACTAGAAGTTGTGGATGCCGGGAAGTGCTTGCTGATTGAAGCCACATATGGCTGTCTCCTGAGAGGCTCTTTCAGTACCTGAAAATACAGAGGCAGATTGTAGTCAATCATTAGACTGAGTTCAGGGGTCCCTGATGGAGGAGTTGGAAAAGGGACTGAAGGAGGTGAGGGTTTTTGCAGCCCCATGGAGAGATCAACAGTGTCAACAGGCCAGACCCCTGGAGCTCACAGGAACTGGGCCACCAATCAAAGAATACACATGGAGAGACCCACTGCACTAGCTGCATATGTGGCAGGGGATGGCCTGGTTGGACATCAGTGGGAGGAAAAGCCCTTGTGTCTGAGGGTTTTCCATGCCCCAGTGTAGGGGAGTGCCAGGGCAGGGTGAGAGGACAGGAGTGGGTGGGTGGGTGGGGGAGCATCCTCATCATGGCAGTGGGAGGGAAGATGGGGGATGGAAAGGGAGTCCTGGAAAGGGTAAAATATTAGAAATATAAATAAAGAAAATATCTAATAATAGAAAATATTCATGTAAATAAAAAATTAGATCGCATGTAACATGATTTCACTGATTTGACAATTACTGGTGGATCACGTATTATTTTCAATCAACTTTGCTACTGTCCACAAATTTGTTCTCAGTTTTTATTATTTTGTTTATCTTTATAATTTGCACTCCTATCAGTTTCCTTTACTATAAGTAACATTATTTTGTTGTTTATGGCCAAGTAAAACTCAAATATATATGTATACAAACAAAATAAGACAACAAAAACAAATAAACAAAATAAGAAGTAGACTCTAATACCAGTGGGGAAAAATTGACCTGCTAGTGAGATCAAGTAATCAAACAGGGCATTTTTTCCTTCTTCCATGTTTTTATAAACTCTGCCAGCAGAAAGAGTACACATGGAGGGACTCAGAGCTCCCTATGTGGCAGAGGCTGGCCTTGTTGGACATCAGTGGGAGGAGTGGCCCTTAAGACTGTGTGGGTTCAATGTCCCAGTGTAGGGTAATGCCAGGAAGGGAAGGTGGGTGTGGGTAGGTGGCTGTGGGAGCACCCTCGTAGAGGTGGTAGGAGGGGGTAAGTGATAGGGGGTTTCCAAATGGGAGACCTGGAAAAGAGATAACATTTGAAATGTAAATAAAGAAAATATCCAATAAATAAAAGAAGGCATGGCCAAGGTTGAAGGTTGATATTCCAACCTCAAAATATCTGGATTGTATATGAGTTTTCTCTCTTTAAATATTCTGATGATTAGATGTAGGTCTTCCTACTTCAAATGATTTAATTAAAACAATCTTAAATGTGTACCCAGATATTTCAGTTCTAGGTAATTTCAGATATAGTTAAGGTGATAACCAAGAATAGCCATCACATGTCCACTCCTTGTCAGCCTGATATCCAATCTTATATCCTATGTCATGCATAAATTCTAAATGTATACAGTAACATGTTCATAATTTTGCTAACAGTAGATATAACTATCCCATGTATAATAGCAAAATCATTGTCTATTTAACTAGGGCATATTATACCTAACAAAACTATCCCTCATATAACCACAAATTCATTGTAAACTTAGAAAAGTACCAATTTTCTTGAAGGACATTATTTTAGTATCTTAAACTTAAATATGATAAAATATAATATTTTCTTAATTGATATTGCATCACATGATGAATTGAGGTCAGAAAATCTCTACAAACACATTCTCTACAAACACATTCTTATCAAAATAGTAATATCAGTTCTAATCCCCATTTGTTTTGGCAACTGGCCACATGGTCACAGTGCCTTTATATGGAATTCATAACTGCCTTCCTCTAGCACTCATTCTGTACTTCCTTTGTCCTGGGTCAGCACCTCACAGGTCTTCATTCTTTACCTGGAAGAGTGATCCATACCTTCATGGTCATTGTGACTGGATTAGGTTGTTGTAGTTTCCTCTTGATTTTAATTACAAGTCGTAATAGCACCAAGAGATGCTGTAAATATTCCAGACATAATATTACTTACTTTAATTGTGGAGAATCAATCCATTTTCCCTTGGTAGTATGGAACAATCACACCTAATACTGTTATTTCTTTCTTACTCTGTTGGCTTAAGTCATCAGTCTGAGCTACAAGTTTAATAGAATGATTGTTATACCACCTGGCAGAAGCCCTCCTCACTTGGAAAACAAAATTCTAGGTCAGATGAAATTAAGGTCATGGTAACAGGAAGCAAAGCTTTTCATAGTGGGTCACTAAGGTTGATACTGAGTGTAATCCCTTTTTTCTTCCATTCCTTTACTCCTGGACCTGTGGATTTTGGCTATGACAGAAACAGTACCATACATTGAATCCTTCTTCAACACATTCACCATTCTATAATTGTGGATCCACTGTCACATTTCTCTGGCTGTGAAGTGAATTAATTGTCAAAATAACTATTGTGTAGAATTTTACAACAGCAAATAAGCCACTCTATAAATCCATGTACCATGGACTTAACAGAAGTCAGTTTTTTATTGTCATCAATTGTGTCTTAAGATGCACGAAATTGCTTAATCTTATCATGACACTCATTCCTTTCCTTTGTCAATCTACAAGAGATGCTAGAAAGATGATCAGCACTGCCATTATTATTATCCCCACATAGTCAGACATTTTATATACAGAGTTACTAAATCTGTTGTGTCTAAAAATTGATAAACCATAACAATCAAATGCATTTATCTCCTTAAATATGTGCAATAGTTCACACCTTGGGCTTTCAGTGCTCTCCAAGTCCCCAGGCTTGAGAACCTGGAAAGACTTCAGTAACAGTGGGTCTTGAAAACTTGGAAAACCCATTTTAAAGAGCTAAAGAATTCAACCTCATACTTTTGCTTCTCTAGACATTTCTGGTACCAAAATTTGTATTGTTTGGAGTTTGAAAGGAAAAGAACGTGTGTGTGTATGTGTGTGTGTGTGTGTGTGTGTGTGTGTGTGTGTATGTTTGTGTGTGTGATTATATGTGTTTGCTATGTATGTGTTTATGTATATGTATATACTGTATAGAGGGGACTTGTTAGAATGGTGCATAGGCTGTACTCCAGCCATTCCAGCAATGGTTGGGTACAAATGTTCTACAAATGGTCTGTCCAAGTATTTTAGTATTCAGTCTAGGAAACTGGGTGACTTAGCTGGTCTTCAGCATATGCCAGAAACCTGAAAGAGAATAGGGTAATGCCAGTGAATGAGTGTATTTCTAGTGAGACATTAAGATAAAGCAGGAAAAGAGAGCACATTTTATTCTTCCATGTACCATATGAATTTTCCTCCAAAATTCTGTACTAAATGTGTATATATTCTCACATAAAATCTAGAATAAAAGAGTCTTCCAATGTCAAATGGATTAATAAAAGTAAAATCCCCATAGATGTGTCCATCCTCTTGGATTTAGTTATTCCCAAAAGTAGTCAAGTTGACAACTAAGAATAACCATCATCCCACTGGAACCCTGACTCCATAAGGTCCTTTACCCTTATGAGAACAAACTTGACTCTTTGGACAGTGTGTTATGTTCTATCCAACACAAACATATTAATACAACTTAAATTAACAGAATAACATTAATATTTGAAGGCAGATTTTGTGAAATCAATAGAGATAGTCACCTAAGATGTCACTCATAAAAGAAAATCAAAAGTTTTCTCTTCTTAAAAATTAAGTCTGGGAAATGGGGCACTGTAGAGATTGCTACTCATTAACATTTCATATTATATACTGTTCTGAAACTTTGCCAATTTGCTGTAAACGTGTCTTCATTAAAGAACTGTCAAACTCTTCATTAATATAAAATGTCTCTGGATCCTTGAGGCAATTAAAGTATTTGGTACAAGGGATGGAAACAAGAGAATAGACAGATATTCTTGAGTATATATGATATTAACACTTACATATGAACACAATTTATTAAGATAATTTAAGTTCATAAAATATCATATTCCATGATGAAATAAAAGGAGTCATTTAATGGATAAACTCTAGATCCATAGCACAGCCCTCCACTAACATCTACAATATAGTTATCTTCTTGAAAAGGCAGAATATATTGAACAAAATTACATTATCAAAAATAAGAAAAATAAATTACATGCTTTGTACCATAATGTAAAATATTATACTTTATTTAGAATTAAGTGTAAAAGAATGATGTAAAAATCACAGTTCAAAGACAGTCATGATCTAAACCAACCCCAGCAAGCCTCACTTAGAGATGACCACCATTAGATGGTTTTAGCACTGACCTAATTGGCGAACTGATTTAGTGAGTAAATTCACTTGCCTCCATATTATCCCTGACTTTAACCCAATGCTGTGTTGTTGGAGTGTCACCATAGTTGAATATCTTTGTCTAGCAGTCCTGTTAACCATATAGTTATCTGATTGAAGAGATACTAATTAATATCTTGCACTGGAATAATTCTGATGCATTGTCATTTAATCTATATCCTGCCCCTAGTTGCAACCATATTATTAAATGATTTTTTTCTCATAAAATGGAGAGTCATGGAAAAGAGTCCATGGAATTAAAAGAAAGAATAATGTACTGAAAACATTTTTGCATAAAATATCAAAGAAAAACAAAGCAAATGACTCTATCATCTCAGTATAAAATCTTTGAAAAAAGTACATAAAAGTGAATACCTATATGGGAAGGGAGAAAAGGGGCTAATATAATTTAAGGCTCTAAATAGAAATTATTTCAGATGAAGAGATATAGATATTCTATCTGTACTAGGATGTAAACTTAACAATATTTTGTAGTATGTTAAAATTTTGTAGGCACTCTGTGTATGTTACAGTTGTGTGGCTTGGTGTTGCAGGGGTCTCCTAAAAGTGGGAGCAGGGCCCATCTCTGTCTAGTTTGTCTGCTTTGGGAGCACTTTTACTCACACTAGGCTCCCTTGTCCAACCTTAATGTGAGGAGAGCTGTCTATTCTTATTACAGCTTGATATGCCATGCTTCTTTGATAACCATGTGAGGCCTGTCCTTTTCTGAAGGGAAATGAAAGAGGAGTGGACAAGGAGGAGATAGCTTGTGGGGTGTTGAGGGTCATGCAGGAGGAGGGACAAATGGCTTTCGAACTCATGGAGTGTGGCCCAACAGTTAGCACAGGCATGATGCACTTGTCTCAGAGAGGCATAGCTGAAGGAAGGAACACATGTCCTGAGGATTTCGTGCTGTTATGGAGTTTTGATCTGCTTGTTGCCTTCACATCCCTCTTATCTAAGAGTTGTGTGAAAACTCTTAGTTGGCTTCCAGGCCCTCATTGGACAGTATCACTGACACTCATATCTACAATTCTTGATCTCTCTCAGGAATTGAGGCTGGAGCAGATTAATGATTCAATCGACACCTTAGGAAAGAACTTAGAAATGTAGATTGCCAGCAATGACCACTGTCCTTAGAAAGCATTTGGAAAAGTAAATTGCTAGCTGGTTTTGTTACTGGCTTAAATGTAGAAAATTGTAGGGAACAAATTGACATTCAGAAAGGCACAGTATTAGAGCCACCAGAAAGTCCCAGTTGCCAGGAAAGCAAGAGGCTCCCAGGATGCAACAGGGATGACATTAGCATAAATACCCAGCAAAGTGGAGAAAGAAAATGTAGAGACCATATTAAGAGGTTAGACCTGGTCCCCAGTTGAGGGATGGGGGCACCTACCATCTCCAAAATTTTAACCAAGACTTACTCCTGTCAAAAGGAAATACAGGGACAGAGAGTGGAGTGGAGACTGAAGGAAAGGCAATCCACAGAATGCATCAACTGGGGATCCTGGACCAATCCCATCCCTCTTAGTGCTGACCACCATCTGCAACTTACAGCACTGACCCCAGCTGTCTACGCTGCAGTATGATGACTGAATTGGTTTACTTCTTGTGGTGCAGTGCTGGTTTCTTGATAGGGGGAAGAAGTGGAAAGAGAGAAGGACTGGAAACTATGGTCAGAGAATAAATCAATAAATGAGAGAATATATTAATAGAATATAAAACTAATAGGCTATTGTTACTATTACACTATCAAACTTCCTGATTATACATGGAGTAACAATGAAAAGTGATGTTGTATAAAATTTGGTTATATGCTGCAATTATTTTATTAGGTATATTTGCTAGCAAAAATTTCATGTTGTACAATAAAATAATTTTATAAAAAGTCATAGCCGGGCTTGGTGGTGCATGCCTTTAATCCCAGCACTTGGGAGGCAGAGGCAGGCGGGTTTCTGAGTTCGAGGCCANNCTCGTCTACAAAGTGAGTTCCAGGACAGCCAGGGCTATACAGAGAAACTTTGTCTCAAAAAACAAAAACAAACAAAAAAAAAGTTGTATAAAAATGCACATATATCTCTTTGAAAAAATTCCATAATGGAGATTGTTATTTTTCTTAAATTTTTGTATAAAAGGCAATGTATTGTAGTGAAAATGCTAGTAAAAATACTACAAAGCTAAGGGAAGAGAGTCAGTGAAATAGCTATTTAAATATATATGTCTACCCCAGATTCTACATACTTTCATGAATTTCTATGTAGCTAGAATATTTATTCTGAAATTGGGACTTTCATAGGATATTAGAATTAAATGTTAATTACATTTTATACATATATCTACCATAAAAATATTGATGACAGAGTTGAAGTTAAAAAAACAGTTAGATGTATGTCTTTTGTAATTTATGTATGTGTTCCGTCTCTTGCCTACAGTCTGCCAGTCACCAGCTACTTTCTGTAGATTAGAAACATGACCTCTGTAAGCGACAGAGATCAAGAAAGTACAGTCTGCTTGTAGTGTGAATTACAATTCATTCTACACATGTAATCTGTCCAATATTGTGGGGCTAGTTGAACTGTGTCACCAGATAGGAAAACTGGTAAAATCAAGCAGATTGAGGAACACAGACCCACAACTGGTGCCACAATGTGCACCTTCCCAGCTGATGCATACCACAGCTGGAAGCCCACACAGACCCCTATCAGAACTCCAGATTAGACAAAGACCTTGAGTAACCCCTGGCCCTTGGCCCACCAGCTTTTGGCACTAGCCCAAAAGACCCAGACCTTCCCACTGTGAAGACAGAAACTCTGTCTTTTTCTCACTTTTTCTCACTTTTCTTTTCAGGCAGAGCTACTACAATTACCCTTGTCTAAATTCAGACAGTCCAATGGATTATTAATCAATACTCTGATCTCTGCTCCTACCCTGGCCCTGCCAGTAAAGTGCCACCAAGCCCCAATGCTTCTTCTCTTTCCACTCTAATTTTAAGGTTTACAAAAAACAACCTTTCCCAACCCTGCCTTCTGGCAATATCTGCCAAGACAAAACACACAAAGGGGTTTGGGGGAGTAGGGTACGTGCTGCCTGCTAGAGCAAATGACCCACAACCTTAGCATGGTTGAGCAGGCTCCTCCCCCTCCATCTATGTGAAAGTTCACCAAGTGAAACATAAGGGGTAAGATCTTGTTGCTGAAAACTTAAAAAAAAAGAAAAAAAATCACACCTAAAATCCTTAAACCCAAAATTTTCATGCTTGTTTGTTTAAATGATTATTTTTATTCCTAACAGGAACATCTGAAATGATGTTCGTGATTTTTAACCCAAAATTGCTCTAAAAAAATTACAATTTGCTTCAAATTTCTTTTAAGCTTCAAAAACCATATTTTATCTACCTCCTACAGATCAAACCAACTAATTAATAACTAATTTTTAATCCTTAATTAATATAATAATGCAGTCTACTTAAGCCTTTTTCTTTTCAGACAAGCTGCTACTCACTGCTTATTGCAGATACATAATTAGTATGGTATTTTCTTCCTCAGCTTCCTAAAGCAGATAAGTTCTCAACTCTACCCTCTGCTTTCCTTAATATGGCATAGATAACTCCACACTGAAATGATCCCTTCCAGGACTAAAATTCCTTAAACACTCCTCTTTATTTATTTATTTATTTATTTATTTATTTATTTATTTATTTATTTATTTTTTATAGGACCATAGCAACAGACCACCAATGGGTTCCCAACCAAATTGTTAAAAGCTTAGCATATACAACACTTGCCCTGTGAAGACAGGATGCTGCTGGGATTCTGCTTCTCTGTTACGATTTTTGTACAGACTTTGCTCCACAAAAAGGGGAAAGGACAGTGTTGTCAGTACCGGTCAGATGGAGACTGACCCTCCTTCTCTTTGCGCCTGCCTGGGGCTGCGAAGCTGCTTTTGTCCAGACACATCAACTGACTGAAAACTTGAGACAAGCAGACACTAAGATCCACAGATGACAGAAGCCTTGGTTCCTTCCAGTGACAGATGAACTCCCTTGCCAGAGCCTAATAGTTACCAAACTTGGGAAACTTACATGATCATAAGGAAAATGTTATGTCAAAATAGATAAATCAAATGTGGTTCAAGACCAATCTTAAGGCCCTCACAAGCTCTGTACAACTTACTCTCAATTTCAATCCATTGAACAATTAACTGCTTCAACAATCCCTTGTCATGCTAGCCCACACCCCTCTATACCTCTGGTTTATGTTGTTTTATGCCTATGGCTTATTTTGTGTTTTATTTTAATGCTGACTCCCCACCCCACCCAAAATTTTAACTACAAATAACATAAGATACAGTGACACTTCTGAGAGAGAGAGAGAGACAGAGACAGAGACAGAGACAGAGACAGAGAGACAGAGAGACAGAGAGACAGAGAGGAAGGAGGAGGAGGAGGAGGAGCAAAGCAAAGTAAAACAAAGCAAAGCAAAGCAAAGCAAAGCAAAGCAAAGCAAAGCAAAGCAAAGCAAAGCAAAGCAAAGCAAAGCAAAGAAAAGAAAAGAAAAGAAAAGAAAAGAAAAGAAAAGAAAAGAAAAGAAAAGAAAAGAAAAGAAAAGAAAAGAAAGAGGAGAAGTTGGGCAAGTTGAACCATGTCACCAGACAGAAAAACTAGAAAGGAACCCTGGCAATTCTCATAATTGAGATGAGAATGGTAGGCATTTGAATCTGGACCTGATTACTGTCCTGGAGCAGGTGACCACTAAACCCCAAGAGGACCATGACAACTAGAGCCCAGAGTTCTCTATGCTAAAGAGGAATCTAGATGGGCTTGCCCTGAGGGTTTAGTCAATTAACTTCCCTTCCTTGACATTTCTTCATGCAAAAAATATGTCTAAGGCACCCTTTTTACCATGAATAAACAGATTGAACAATCAAGGACTGTGCTCCCCTAAAATAAACAAACCACCACAACAAAAACCCATGCCTTGGGGGAAGCATTCCTTACCAAGCTGCACTGCCTAAGTCTCTTACAAAAGGCCCTTCTGCACTTCTGACACTCACCCAGAACCACAACCTTGGCCCCACCTTGTGACTTTTCTCATCCAGAGAAACATGGCATTTTAGGCTCTGTTCTGGCTCCCCTGAGTGGGTGTCTATGTGCCAGGAGGCCAGTACCCTGATGATGGCAAGGAAGGAATGTAGTCAATCACAACCCAGAGCTATATCTCCCAGAGCATCATTCACACAACCCAGTGGTGAGGAGAAATGCAGACCCACAAGAGTATATATAAGTAGAATTAATAAAAATACACTTTTGATATTGATATTGATATTGAATATTTTCTTATATCAAACTTTAAATATCATGATACTGTTAGCAGTAGCCTGGAGCATTATGAGCATTATTATATTATTATATTATAGTATTATTATCCAAGTTCTATACAGAGATTATATTACAATCTATATTATCATTTTTCATGCAATGTGAGTTTTAGAGAGCTGTCATCTTGATATTTATTAATTTTTATAGCAACAAAAGTAGAACGAATGAGTAAACAGACACTTTAATACTACCATTTCAAAAAGCATCATAATATTCCTACAAAAAGTTGTCTCATAATTATTATTAATTTTAAATATTTATTGAAATTTAGAAATATTTGGAGCTGAAGCTTTTGTTGCGTTCACATTTTGGCTTAGTATTATTTTTAATTTATTCAGTTTCCCTTTTTTATCTGTATTATACTGGAATCTGAAACATCTGAGTAGTCTTGAAATGTAATTATGATCTGAACTGTCTGAGCTGTTCTCACATACTTTCCTTGATTTTCTTTTCAGTTGCATAACTCTGAAGGACATGCAGAAACTATGAGAGAGAAGTATTGAGCTTCTCTATTAAGTTATAGACGTTTCATAGAAGAAATTTAGCTTCACATTATTTCTGTATGTTTTTATATACTTGAGAGTATTTCTATTTAACTTATAAAACAGATAGAGAATAGAAAATAATCTCCTAATGGTTTATAAGGTATATTTCACTGCTGAAATTTTTCCTTGGTAAAAATGTTATTCTTAAATATTAAGTATGTTAAATCAGGGTTTTTATATGTATTTGGAACAAGTTTATATACGTATAATTCTTAATATTTGATTGCATAAAATATATAATTGTCTATTTAGTCTTGTCAAAAAATTGAAATTGATGCTAGTTTCAGATATAACTTTTAATGACTAGATTTAAAATTTTTACTTTCTCTGTATTTTTTTTTGAAAAGAACAATTTGAATACTCAGTGCACTATTGTGTTTTATTAATCCCTACATCCTCTCTCTTACTTTTATCTCAATTATCTTTCTAGATTGACAGGCAAACTTCATAAACTTCAGCAATGAAAAAGGGATTCATACATATAAATTTTATGCATAAAAATCATTTAACAATAATGAGAAGTGATAAATATATATCAGTTAATGTAAAATTTTGATGAATATGTCACCTTTACTATTTTGGTCTTCTTTGTTTCTGCATAAAAATGTCACTGTGAGACTTCACTGACAAATACTGTTTAAAATAAGAGAATATGGAGAAAAACTGGCTAAACTTTCTACTTTTAAGAATATCATCAACTTCAGTGTAAAGTATGGCCTATTTATCAACATTTAATACCTATAGCAAATGTTAGACCACTTTCAGAATATTTTTTCCATAATTTAAACTTTCTTGATGTAGAACCTAGCTACCTATAGGCAGTAACAACAACACCATGCTGATGGTGAAAATTGTAGGTTGCTTCCAAATGTTGCAATGAAATTAAAAGGAATATTAAGGGCTAAAGCATCAGAGTATGAGGCAGTGAAGAATATAAATCAATGAACATGTAGTTGGGTATGATATAACAATGCTAGCCAGATGATAAGGGAGAAAGGTGCAAGCTGGTAAAGGCAGGTCAATTGGCTCTCAAAATCAAGAGAGAATATGAGGACACTATTATCTTTCCTTATATCATACTTCTAATGTAACTAAGTTAAAAAGACTAAGTTACCAACAATGATGTCTTCTAACAGGAAGCTTTCACTTAAATGACACCCCCAGACCACCCAATAAACAAGGTAGCAAATATGAAGTTACCAAGAAAGAAAGCAACTGCAATTTAAAGGTTAAGATAGAGTTAACAATCTAGCATGGCTGATCATGTAAACATGACAGCAAAAATAATGTGGCCTAGTTAATAGCAAAATTCATGTCAGAAATTTCAGAGGGTAATAACACTGATAAATAAAACCAACAAAATTCGAAACTCCCAAATGGAGAATCAGTGAGAAGCACAGAGCAGGACTTCAACTGCACTTGCCTGGGTGAACTGAGCTTACAACATACTTCATCATCTCTCTAGTTGAGAAAGTGCTATACAAATGTAATCTGTGTGAAATGCATTTTTATTTTTTTATTTTATTTATTTTTTATGCATTTTGATTTGTACCATGGTGTCACAGACCCCCGAACTCCAACCGGCAGAGACGGGGGGGGGGGGTGGGGAAACAACACAAACACCAAGGAAGGTTCCAAACAGAATTCTTCTTTATCTCTCTGAACAGCTTTTTCCTCTCCCTCTCACAAACAGCTTTCTCTAACCCTCTCCTGGCTCCAACTAACTCCAACTGAACTCTTCAACTGCTTTCTCCAACTGCCTTCTCCAACTGAACTGTTTACAGCTTTTTCCCACAGCATTCTCTCCCCACCCCCCATCACATCCTGTTTTCAGTCCTCTGACCTAATCCCTCCCCCCTCTCCTGGACCCAGTCAGAATTTAGCCAGAGTGCACAGCGATAGTCCAGTGACTCAGCAGGCAGTACAGGATTGTCCAAGTGCGCAGGCTCAGGTTAAACAGGGATCACAGTTGTCTCACTCGCTTCCCACACCATGGCAATCCAGAGAATTGACAAATTTCATAGCAATTACCTCAAGACTCTCAACTGAAGAGTCTCTCTCTCTCTCTCTCTCTCTCTCTCTCTCTCTCTCTCTCTCTCTCTCTCTCTCTGTGTGTGTGTGTATTTTGTAAGCTTGGGAGAGGATTTTGAAATTTTCATGTATTTCCTGATTAATACTAGGCCACTTTCTCCCTTCCAGGAGAGAAGGTTGCAGTCCAAACCAAACAGCTAAGCAATTTGTTTTTAATTTCAATTAGTTACCAAAGAAGTTCATTTAACATAAAGTTTGATGAAGCAGTCAAAAGGTAACAGATATATATTCCAAAATTAAGTTAGAATCTTTGAAACCTTTTTATTTTCTAAGTCATCTTAATTTTAAGACAATGATACTCAATATTTTTCCTAAATGAGGTAGTCTTCCTGTATATGTGCTACAAATTTGTGTAAGTAATCTACTTTTTCCTTTTTGAAGTTGAAACTGGATTCTTCTCCCTTACAAAACATTACAACCAGTTTCCCCTTGCACCACTCATCCTAACTTCCACTATCACCTCCCCTTTATATGTCCACTCCATTTCATCTTCAGAAGAATGCAGGCCTCCATTAAACACCATCTAACAGGACTAAATAAGATAAAAATAAATAAATAGATAAAAGGTTGGACCCTCATTTGGAAACTGGACTAGGCTAACCAATAGGAGAAAATGAGTCTCAAGTATAGGCAGAGTAAGAAATACTCTTGTTCCCAATGTTAAGTGTCTCACAAAAACAATCTGACAGCTATACATGGATCTCCCCATGAGTGGAAAACAAAATACATTTAGAGGGTGACCTGGTTCATGAGGGGGTGGGAACTGGAAGCAAGTGGTAGCAGTAGAAGAGAGGGAAAGGGAGAGGTAGAGCCAGACATACACACACACACACACACATAAAGGGGGGGGGGAGGATGTATAGTCCCAGTCATGAGACCATATAATAATTGCTAAGCTCAAAATTTCTCCCTGAATCTTGGAGGAAAGCCTATTATTCATACTTTTAGCATTTCCTAATTACTCTTAAGGATGCTAGACCATAGACCAAGTTTTAGTACCACAGAATTTTAGTACTTTAAACTAACAATACACACCATGATTAATGATTACTCTTCTTCTACATGGTTATTTTAAACTATTTTGTTTGGAAATTACTAATGTTTAATTTCATTAATATATTGTTTCCTATGACTTTAGTTTTGATATGCAATATTACAATGGATAAAAACACTGACACAAATTAATAGTTTTCTAAAGCCATTGAAAGTTTTCTTTTCACTTCATTAAAATCAATAAACTTTTTACTAAGAATTATTAGAAATTACTGCATTCTCTGCCTAGATTTTGTTATAATGTAAATATGCACAAAGTTTTTCTTTTAAAAAAAAGGAACAAAATTGTCTGCCAACTGTGTAGGAATGTATTTCCCTAGAATTAACTCTAAATTTTAAAACTAGGCTTAAATATTCTTGAAGTTCACAGCCTTAGATTATGCCCTTTCCAGACTCCCATAGGATGCTCTACCTTTCCTGTTCTGATGTAGACAACCACTTAGAGATAATGACTACCTTGTAGGTCATTAGTCTATAATCCTATCTCACATTTTATCACTCTTTCTGCCTCTGCACCTTTAGCATTTGCCTTCAGAACTACATCACAATTATCTGTTGTGAGGATTTGTGCTCATCTTCCAGATATTTCTTTCTCTAAGTGGTATTTCTAGATCCTTCAAGCTTACTAAATTACTTCTCCTATGAGTTCTGGACTTCTATGTGTAGCTCTACCATTTCAAATCCAAGGCTGTATTTTAATGTTCTGTTCATCTCTATGTTTATATTTTAGTTCACCAATTTCATAAGCTCCAGGAAAAGTCACATTCATAATTGTATTATCAGTAAAGAACAATGGTCCTTCCAGAAGTATTTCCACACTCGTCACAAATAGTTGCTGAATTAATTAAGAAATATATGTCCTCTCTCTTGAAGTACTAAAAATGCGGATCATTAAATATTTATGTAAAATGTGATTAAATTGTTAAAATGTGAAAGATATAAATTAACACACCAGGAATTGAGCAGTTTCCCTTGCTTTCTGCTCAATTAACACTTGTCCAAATGTTCTTTTAAACGAACTCCGAATCTAAATCTGTTTAAAAGCAAACACACACACACACACACACACACACACACACACACACACACACAATCTGTATAAAAGAAAACTAACATAACTAAAAATCTTTTGAAAGTTTGAGTATGCTTTTGACAAATTTTAGCACATTTAAATAAAGACAATTCTAAAATTGTGTTATTTTACTAGATACTATAAACTTTCCTCCTTTAAAAAAATAACCTAAAATTACTTAGTAATTTACAGTAGCAACTATAAAACTTAGCACACTCTTTGCATCATTTATGTTCATCAAAATCACTAAGAAATTTGCTTAATTTTATAGCCCATTGTCTCAATCAGCTTTTTATTCTCTACTAATTTTATTACTCAATATTGTGGCAAACTTTTATGTAGCGCTAGTATACTTTGAACTGGTTGTATAGCTGAGTATGACCTGCTCTTCTTATCTTACCACCAAAATGCTAGTACTATGACATAGGACAACACAGTTATTATGTACCTGGTGCTGTCAATGGAACCTAGAACTTACTGTATGCTAAGACAGCAGTCTACAAATGAGTTACACCCACATTCTGTGTTTGTTTTAAATACACATGTACTTTCATTTATAAAGAGAGAAACAACTTCAAATATTTTGTTTCTTTCATTTATCTCTAAATTTTCTAGCAGAATTATGATGATTAGCATGAAGGCAAAGCACAAAGTTATCACTTTTTTATAAGTTCGTACTCTGAATGTGTAAGTCCACATAATTTATGCTTTTTTCATTCAACAGTTTCTATTTTATTAATAATGTTGGTAGTAGTGGTGTGTGTGTCCATGTGTGTGAGTGTGTGTATATGTGTGTGTGTG
>NC_034597.1:79875032-79894649 GCF_900095145.1 Mus pahari | reverse complement strand
AGAGAGAGAGAGAGAGAGAGAGAGAGAGAGAGAGAGAGAGAGAGAGAGATTTCACATTACGTTTAGGTAAAAATCTTAGTTTATAATTCTATTTTTATTTTCACAATTATTAAAATAACCCACAATAATAATAGTAAAATAATTAAATAGATCATGCAATAAAGTATTATAATGTTTTTCTGGCTCTGGTAGAGTGTAATTTTAACCCCAGAACTCAGACAGAAGAGTCAAAGCTCCATGGGCTTCAGACCAGTCTTGTTTATCACAAGTTCCTAGACATCTATAACTTGTCTCCACAGAAAAATAAAAGTAGATGGGGAAGAAAAGAAAAATAGTAAAAGTTTTATTATTGCTTTCATAGCATATATAAGTCTTCTCCAGTCCTAATAATGTTGAAAAGCAAGAAGGAAATTTTAGGAACTTATCAGAACATTAAAGATAAGAATAAACTAAGATTGTATCTTAAATACTATAAAGAATGTTTATAATTATTACTGGTTAAGAAAAGTGAGCCAGGCAGTGGTGTTGCAAGCCTTTAATCCCAGCACTTGGGAGCTAGAGGAAGGTAAATTTCTGAATTCTAGGTCAACCTGGTCTACAGAGTGAGTTCCAGAATAGCAGGGCTATAAAGAGAAACCCTGTCTCGAAAAAAGAAAAAAAAAAAAAAGAAAGAAAAAAAAAAAAGAAAAGTGGTTTTTTGCAGGTCATACTGGCCCATGCCTGTGATCCTGATTCAGGATTCAGAAAGCAGAAACAGGAGGATTTGTATGAGTTTGAGACTAGCCACAGTTTTGTTACAAAGAGAAACTGTCTTGAAAAACATAAACCAAAATAAACTTTAAAAAATGTATTTTTATCTTTATAACTTACAAAATGCTTATGATTAATATAGATTAAGAAAAGTAATTTATTATTTATTTTATTTTATTATTATTTTATTTATTTACAATCCAGCTGATACCCTCCCTCCTGGCCCCCTTTCCCACAGTTCCTCATCCCATTCCTCCTCCCCCTATTTCCAAGAGGATGCTCCCCCCCCCCACCTTCCTGGGACTTCAAGCATCTCAAGGACTAGGTGCATTTTTCTCCCACTGAGGCCAGACCAGTCAGCCCTCTGTTTTATATGTATTGGGGTGAGGGGCGTTTGGACCAGCTCCTGAATGCTGCCGGGTTGTTGGCTCAGTGTCTAGGAGCTTCCAGGGGTCCGGAAGTTGAAACTGATGGTCTTTCTATGGGGTCACACCCCTCATCTGCTTTTTCCACCCTTCCTCTTATTCAGCCATATGGGTTCCCAACTTCAGTTCAATTGTTGGGTGAAAGCATATGTATGCATTTGTCTCAGTCAGCTGCCTGTTGGTCCTCTCAGAGGACAGCCACGCTAGGCACCTATCTACACCATAGCATCCGGGATATTTTTCCTTTTTACTCATTCACTTAGAATCCAGCTCACTGCCCCTCTCCCTGTCACCCCTTGCACAATCTTCCCCTCTATCCCTCTCCTGTTCTCTTCTGAGATGAATGGGAACTGCCTGGGTGTACCTCAAACCTGCCAATTCAAGCCTCTGTGGGGCTAGGCATATCCTCTCCCACTGAAGCCAGACAAGGCAGCCCAGCTAGAAGAATACATCCCACACACAGGCAACAGCTTTTGGGATAGTCCCACTCCAGTTATTTGGGACCCACATGAAGACCAAACTGCATTTTGGTTGCACATATATGTGTGGGGGTCTTCAGATCAGCTCCTGTATGCTGCCTGGTTGGTGGTTCAGTCTCTGAGAGCCCTAAGGCTCCAGTGTAGTTGACTCCGATGGTCTTCCTGTGGAGTTTCTATCCCCTTCAGGGGCTATAATCCGTCATTCTGTTCTTCTGAAAGAGTCCACAAGCTCCATCCACTGTTTGGCTGTGGGTGTCTACATCTGTCTGAGTGAATTGTCGTTCAGAGCACAGCCTGTTAGACTCCTGTCTTCAAGCATAACAGAGTATCATTAATAGTGTCAGGGACCCATGGAATGGGTTTCAAGGTGGTCTTGTTATTGATTGGGCATTCCCACAATCTCTGCTCTATCCCTTGTCCCTGTATACTCAGGTATTCTAGGCCTGCTTGAAACTCAATATGTGGTGGAATTTCATCTGGAAATTCTGATTTTCCTCATTTACTTTTTGTTCTTGGATTACAGCCACAGATTACAACGTCCAGTGCTAGGACCTGTGGCATTCTGTAGGTTATTTGAATGTTCTAAAAACTCTGTCACATTGCTAAGTATATCATACTTTTAATAGATTTCTCTACAAAATTCAAATTTGGGGTTTTTAATAATTAATTATTAATTATAATTATTAATCAACTGTGACACAAAACATTTAATAACGTTTATTAATGTGTACTCTATTAGAATCAGCAAAACCAAAACAGAATGCACATACACCTCTTGACACGTATAAGCTTTAACAAGAAATGAAAAAAAAAATGTTCTCACTTTTTGAAGGAGCAGGTAAAATGAGTTTGAACAGGCAAAGTGCAGCTTTGATTTGAATGGTGTAGAAAGTTTTGATAAAATATTAAAATTGGAGTTGAAAAATAAACAACAAATACACAAATCGAAATAAGAAAAACTCTGAATAAAGCTGAGCACATTAACGGTCTGTTCTTAGGACTTTCCTCTCCTCTCTTCTACACTGTCCCCTGAGCCTTAGGGCCAGGAGTGGCCTGTAGCTGTATCTACTAGTACTGCACTCCACAACTCTGCTTTGTCTCTAGTTTCAGTTTTCTGCAGTGATCTCCTTCTGTTCCTAAGAGGTTTCTTGATGAAGGTGCAGATTACACTTACCTGTTGTTATACGGAAAGATGTTTATATATTCTTTTTAAGAATTATGCTGAAGTAGGTTCTTATCCAATATCTATGACTTCCCATGCCATGGGTAATTGTCTACTGGACAAGATTCACTTTTCTTGTGCCAGTCTTAAGTTCAATTAGACTTAAGTCTAATGATCACCAACATATATGTGCCGCTTATGTACCCCTATGTGTATAATGCCAGGTTAGACACTGAATAAGTTAATAGCTAGGGATCTAATTATATATATATATCAAACTCTAAGGAAGAAAGTCTGTATATTTTATGACCTTTGCTTTCCTGTTTAATACATGTCCTATTTCCTGAAGCTAGATTTTCTGTTTTTTAAATAATAAATTGAATAGGGAGAAATTCAGCTGGTACCTATCTAGAACCTTCACCACTACTGATTAGTATTTAAGATACCAGAAAATTCTCCACAAGATCCTAAAGAAGAATGGTAAACACAAAAACTTGAGTTTACAATGATGATCAATTTGCAATAGGCACTAAATCAGGACTAACTAACCAACCCATATCTTGTTGAATATGTGGCCCACTTGATCAAAATGTAACCTATACTTGGTGCTGCATCAGTGAGCTAGAACCTGAGTTTAGATGGTGTAGGGACATAGATGAAAAACCAAATACTCCTAGTCTGTTAATGAGTATGACAATAAAGTGATTCCTAATGACATTCTGCTATATTCATAGATTACTGCCTTGCCCAGCAATAATAATGGACACTTCTTTCTGCATTGAATAGGATCAAGTACAGAGACACACAGCCAAGGGTTAGTGACCTGGGAACACTGGATCCTAAAAGGAAATTTTCTTACAAATCCCTCCCCTTGGAGCTGAGGCAACACTGAAGAAAAGAAAGCAGAAAGGTTGTGAGAACAAAAAGGGATGGGGCACATCAAGGAAACCAGACACTCTAAACTCTTCAGGACAAAGACTCATATGAATTCAGAGATGCAGTGACAGCATGCACAGAGACTGCATAATATATCTGGACATGGTGTTCCAGTGCAGAAATTACAAGAAAATGAAAAAACCACATCCTTATCTGACAAGTTATTTCCAATTTATAACCACTAGAAAAAGAAAACATTAGTCTTCTCCAATGGAGCTCTACTAGGTAGACAAATTAAAGGCCAGGCCACATACTTAACAGTAGATAGCAAACAAAAAATAAAACCATACAATTTTTAAATGTTCTTTGTGTAATAATGTGTTATCTTCTCTTTTTTAACCTTGTGGTTCCTATGCACATATTTTCAATGGTATCTTTTGTGTGCACATGTTTTTCACTATCTATATGTGTTTCTTGAAAATTTCTTTTGGTTCTCTTTCTCCTTGCTTGTTTGTTATGCCCTACTCTAGTGTGTTAGCTGTTCTTTTTTCTTACTTTATTTTACTGTTATTACTTTTAGATGTATGTTTATACTCTACTGGCAGAAAGAAAGGATGATTGTGTGTGGGGGGGGGGGGATGTGTCAGGGAAAATTTAGGAGGAGTTGGGTAAAGAGAAACTCTAATCAGAATATATTATTTGAAAACATCCATTTTCTTTTTTAAAAATTGTATACTTTCTTACTTACATTTCAAATGTTATCCCATTTCCCAGTTCACCCCACTTCCTGGAAACCCCCCCGATCCTATATTGCTTCACTCTGCTTCTATGAGTCTGTTCCTCACACACCCATACATTCCCACCTCCCTGCCTTCGATTCCCCTACACTGGGGCATCTATCGAGCCTTCATAGAAACAAGGACCTCTCCTCCCACTGATGCCTGACAAGGCCATCCTCTACTACATATGCAGCTGGAGCCATGAGTACAACTTGGTTGATGGTTTCATCCCTGGGAGCTTTGGAAGATCTGGTTGGTTGATATTGTTGTTCTTCCTGTGGGGTTGTAAACCCTTCAACTCCTTCAATCCTTTCTCTAACTCCTCATTTGGGGACCCTGTGCTCAGTCCAATGGTTAGGCTGAAAGCATCCACCTCTGTATTTGTAAAACTCTGGCAGGGCTTCTCAGGAAACAGCCATATCAGGGTCCTTTCAGCAAGTATTTCTTGGCATCCACAATAGTCTCTGGGTTTGGTCACTGTATATGGGATGAATCCCCAGGTGGGGCAGTCTCTAGATGGTCTTTCCTTCAGTCTCTACTCTACACTTTACCTCCATATTTACTCCTGTAAGCATTTTTTTCTCCTTCTAAGAATGACTGAAGAACTCACATTTTGGTCTTCCTTCTTCTTGGGCTTCATCTTGTCTGTGAATTGTATGTTGTATGGGTATGCGGAGCATCTGGCAAATATTCACTTATTAGTTAGTGCATAATATGTGTCTTCTTTGTACAAGGGGATAAGAATGGTTTGATTTGCATTTTTCCACATGCTAACCAACAGTTGAACTAGTACCATTTGCTAAAAATGCTGTCTTTTACACCCCACCATGCCACAGGAGCACATGTTCCACAGTGTTCATAGTGGCCTTATTTGTGATAACCAGAAGCTAGAAACAACCTAGATGTCCCACAACAGAACTTTGGATAGAGAAAATGTTGTTCATTTACACAATAGAATACTACTTATCTATTCAGAATGAAGGCATCCTGAGTTTTGCAGACAAATGGATGGAACTAGAAAATATTATACTGAATGTGGTAACGCAGACCCAAAAGGAACTACATGGTATGTACTCACTAATAAGTGGATATTAGCCCAAAGAAAAAAGTACAGAATAACCAAGATACAGTCCACCGAACTCAAAAAAGGTCAACAAGCTGAAATGCCCAAGTGAGGATGCCTCAGTACCACTTGGGAGAGCGAAGAAGGCAATCACTAGTGGGAAAAGATGGAGGGACCTGGGAGAAAGCAGATGTGAGGGTAGTGGGGGGAAGAAGGGAACCTGATCTGGTATTGGGTTAGGGAAAAGGACTGAAGCCCTGAGGGTCAGCAGAATGAAAGGAAACCGACAACATCGGAAAATAGGAGGATGGGGGGGCCCTCCAGGATGCACCAGAGACCTGGGAGTTGAGAGACTCTCAAGACTCGAAGGGAGGGACCTCAGATAAAATGCCTGAGAGAAGGGAGAGGGAACTTAGATAGAGTCCACCTGCAGCAGGATAACAGGGCATCAAGTGAGGGAGGGGGTTGCCGTCCCAGAGTCACAATTCCGACCCATGATTGTTCTATATTTTTAAGTTATATAGCATGTTCATTTCTTTTTTTTTCTGTTTCTTTTTAAAAATTTATTTCTTTTATTAGATATTTTCTTCATTTACATTTCAAATGTAAGTGAAGTCCCCTATACCTTCCCACCATCCTGCTCCCCAACCTACCTACTTCTGCTTCCTGGCCCTGGCATTTCCCTGTACTGAAGCATATGATCTTCACAATACCAAGGGCCTCTCCTTCCATTGATGGCCAACTAGGTCATCCTCGGCTACATATGCAACTAGAGACACAGATCTGGGGGATACTGGTTAGTTCATATCGTTGTTCCTCCTGTAAGGTTGCAGACCCCCTTCAGCTCCTTGGGTACTTTCTCTAGCTCCTTCATTAGGGGCCTTGTGTTCTATCCAATAGATGACTGTAAGCATCCACTTCTGTATTTGACAGGCATTGGCATAGACTCACAAGAGAGCTATGTCAGGGTCCTGTCAGCAAAATCTTTCTGTCATATGCAATAGTTCCTGGGTTTGGTGGCTGATTATGGGATGGATCCACAGGTGGGGCAGTCTCTGTCTGGTCTTTCCTTCCAACTTAGCTCTGAACTTTGTCTCTTTAACTCCTTCAATGGGTATTTTGCTCCCCATTCTAAGAGGGAATGAAGTATCCACACTTTGGTCTTCCTTCTTCTTGAGTTTCATGTGTTTTGCAAATTGTATCTTCGATAATCTAAGTCTCTGGGCTAATATCCGCTTATCAGTGAGTGCATACCATGTGTGTTCTTTTGTGATTGGGTTTCCTCACTCAGGATGATATCCTCCAGACTGGAAGATCCAGCAATTCCTCTCCTGGGCATATACCCAGATGTTCCAACTTGTAATAAGGACACATGCTCCACCATGTTCATAGCAGCCTTAATTATAATAGCCAGAAGCTGGAAAGAACCCAGATGTCCCTCAACAGAGGAATGGATCCAGAAAATGTGGTACATTTACATAATGGATTACTACTCAGCAATTAAAAACAATGAATTTATGAAATCCATAATTGTTCTTGTCTGAAAGAATTACAGGGATAAAAATGGAGAGGAGCCTAT
The DNA here is from genome assembly GCF_900095145.1 of Mus pahari. Classification (NCBI taxonomy): domain Eukaryota; kingdom Metazoa; phylum Chordata; class Mammalia; order Rodentia; family Muridae; genus Mus; species Mus pahari. The sequence goes on along the minus strand of NC_034597.1, from coordinate 79,887,536 downwards.
GGAAAAGAAGGTCCAGGGACAGGCCCAAAGTGGGATCCAGCTCAAGGGGAGGTCCCAAGACCTGACACTATTACTGAGGCTATGGAACACTCACAAAAAGGGACATAGCATGATAGCATTTTTAAACAGCTGAGTCAGATGCAGATATTTGTACCAAACCAATGGACAGAAGCAGCTGAGCCCTGTTGTTGAATTAGGGAAAGTTGAAAGAAGCTGAGGAGGGCAATCCTGTAGCAGGGCCAGCACTCTCAATTAATCTGCACCTCCAAGTTCTCTCAAACACTGGACTATCAAATAGGCAGTATACACCAGCTGATATGAGACGCCCCCCCCCCCCCAAGACACATACAGTAGAGGACTTCTGAGTCTGTGTTCATTCAGAGATGATGCACCTAACCCTCAAGAGACTAGAGGCCCCAGGGAGTTTAGAGGTCAGAAGGGGTGGGGGTGGGGAATATCCAAGTGGAGACAGTGGGGTGGGGAGGTGGTATGGGATGTGGAATGGTCGGAGGGTAGACAGGGTGAGCATAAAATGTGGAGTGTAAAAAAATTATTTAATAAAATATGCTGTCTTTTTTCACTGTATTGTTTTAGCTCCTTTGTTAAACATCAAGTGACCACACGTAAATCTTCATGGTAACACAAGCCTCGCTAGTTGAAAGGATAAAACTGAAGGACTACACATGGGTGGCCTGCTTGGGCTGCAGTAAAATTAGCTGCTATTTTAAATGGTAGAGTTTGTGAGAATAGGTCTTAGAATTAAAAGACATAAAATACAATGGGATTTGAGGATAATCTCAGTGGTATAGCATTTTAACAATGACATACAAGACTGAATTTATTGTTTGATACTTTTATCACAAAATGTAAGTTTTTAAATAAGATGCTAAACTTCATTTGTAAGGTCTTATTGAATGAGTTTATTTGTTATAACAGAAAACTGAACAGGAGAGAAGAGAAAAGGAATCCGGGGAAATTTTCTGATATCAATTAATTGTGTAATCACAATGAAAGTAAGCCTCAACTTACTTGGAAAACTACTTCTTTCCTGAATATATTTTAAAAGATAATGATTACTTTTGGGTGAAGATTTTAAAAGATAAGTTAACATTGTCATGAATAATTTAATTATCCCTCTGACAGTGACAAAATTAAAGTCTATTAATGAAACTACATAATAACTTAAAGATTCTACATCAATGCCAAGTACATTTCACAGAAAAAGTATTGAGATCAAAGGGGGTGAAATGAATATGAAATACTGGTTTTGAGTATTCTCCAAAGAAACTGTGTGCCCCCTTTACAACTAAATGAATAAAAATATATTTAAATGTGATGCTATTTCTAAACATCACTAAAATATAATTGTTTCAAAAGTCAAGAGGAAAGCCCCCAGTATTATATACAAAGACCCTAAGACCAGAGTTTATAAGAGGAGGAAATCCTCCAAGCTACAGAAAGTGGTGTGTAAAGCAAGAACTAAGGAAGAGTGAGGTTATCTAACTTTCTAAGAACAAAAGCACATCTCTGGGAAGAGCAGAGGTAGGGCTACTGTTCTGAACAGAGTGTCCTCTGTCTTTCCAAGTTTCGTCTTAGGGCCTTAGAACTAGGAATTTAGAGTTAATAACTTAGAATCAACATTTTATTACAGATATTACAGACACTGCTACATACTTAATTCCCAAGGAAAGCATAATATCTAACATGCTAGTATTTGTATAGACAATACTACTGAATTGTTTTTAATGAAGATATTTACAATCTTTATAAATTTAAAAATAAATGAGCAAACAGTGCAACCACAGTTAGTAAATGCCTATAATTCAATCAGCTGGAAGTTTGTGGTTAGTAAATTAGAAAATCAGAGTCAACCTCAGCTATGTAGAAAGTTCACCACAAGCCTGAGTTTCATTGGATCCTATAACAATACAAAAACATTAAACTAAACCTTTAAATGTCTTTGTTTGTATGACATATTCATTATTTCTGAAATTATTATACACACACACATACACACACACACACAAACATATAACCTATTTAAGGAATTTCTCTTATAAACTAGTTAATCTTATGGTATTCAAATTCTTGTCATTTGTGGTTAGATATAAATGTATACTATTTGCTGCAGCAATTCCTCAGCACTTTTTAATCTTGTTTTTGTTTTTTGTTTTTTTTTCTTTTAAAGAGACATTGATCTAAATTGCTAAAATACCTCAAATAATAAAACAGATAAGAAAATAATTTAAAAATCATTTAAATTTTTAAGAAATACTAATTGTTCATAACACCACCCAAATCTCCAAATGTCAAAAACTACTTATATACTGAGTATATATTAAAAAGTAGCGGTGTTAAAATATTTTAGTTTAGAACTTGTGTTATTTAATTGATTATATAGTATCAAAAAGAAATAGATACCCTGCTTGCTTGTCCATATTGAGTTACATTTTACACTTCCAAATTGTTTATTCAAAATTTTTCTTGAAAATAACTGTAACTTATGCTGCAAAAAATAAATCCATTGTACAATGTGCTATCAACAATCTATTGGCCAACCCTGAGAGGTATTCATTCTGGTAATTTTAAACAAGGCTTTCCACTTGTGTAGAGTGTAGAAAAATTTCCTGGTGCTTGCATGCATTACAAATTTACTGTTTTATTTTATTCAGCCCTAATGGTTTTCATTATCCTCCTAGTTGATAGAATCCATTTCTAAAACCAATAATCTCTTGAAATCCACTGAGCCACAAATTACCCATTAGGGGACATTTTCAAAGATCATTACCTTTTCCATAGATTTTCATTCTTGGTTTCCTACATTCTCTCTGGCAATGCTCTTTGTAACAAGGGAAGGTATTTACTCATTGAGGATGGTCCCATGAAATACAAACTAGGAATCTGTTTACTACATTGAAACGTCTACTGCATTGAGTCTTGATATATCACCTCATTCTTAATATTGTATCTGCAGATCTAATAAATCATTATTAAAATATAAATTAGGTCTTATATTCTTTTGATAATTTTCGAGATGTTTCATTATTTCATCATAGTGTTAGAGTATTGTCTTAGTCAGGGTTTCTATTCCTGCACATACATCATGACCAAGAAGCAAGTTGGGGAGGAAAGGGTTTATTCTGCTTACATTACATACTGCTGTTGATCACCAAAGGATGCAGGACTGGAACTCAAGTGGGTCAGGGAGCAGGAGCTGATGCAGAAGCCATGGAGGGATGTTCTTTATTGGCTTGCTTCCCCAGGCTTGCTCAGTCCACTCTCTTATAGAACCCAAGACTACCAGCCCAGAGATGGCACCACCCACAAGGGAACCTCCCCCCTTGATCACTAATTGAGAAAATGCCTTACAGCTGGATCTCATGGAGGCTTTTCCCCAACTGAAGCTCCTTTCTCTGTGATAACTCCAGCTGTGTCAAGTTGACACAAAGCTATCCAGTACAAGTATGAATAAATCTATATTTATATTTAATGATTTAAGAGGTTAATAAAAACTAACTATAACTTAATATCATTAAATCACATAATATTTTACATAAGAAGATGTATTAAAATCAAAGATTTTTAGTTGTAAAAAGATGAATGTCTATTTTTCAAAAAAGAAAATAACTTTGTAGATACGGTCTTTTGGGGAAAAATTTTCCTCCACCAAAAATTAATAATTTGCTGTTATATGAAGATACCCATAAAACTGCACTCAGAAAACTCTTTATATATAGCCTAATATTTTGTATGGAAATGATTTAAATTTTTAAAAAATAGATATTCTTTCATATGTATATTGCTCAAAAATTGTGTTTCTTATAATTCATGTTATTTTTCAACATTGTAAATAGAGTCTATAACCAGAAACCTGCAAGAATTTAGTTTCACTTAACTAATAAGTGATTATTAATCACCACCTTATTATATGCATGTTGTTTGGATTAATCTTTCTCAGTTTTTATCTGAGCACAGTGTCTCCAAATTACATGTATTTAAGGATCTTTGACTTTTCAATGTTTTGAGCAGGCTTTACATTGTGAATTTTAAAACTGCTGTAGTGTCTGCTACCAAAGGAGTTACCAGTGGTAATTGCTTAACTTCCATGGATCTAAATTAAACAAGACACAAGCAGGTGACCCAAACTCTGGCACACAGATGCATAGTACTAGTGCAAATTCCGGGGCTGTGGCAAAGGCATTAATGTGCCTCATGAGTTTGTAGAAATAGCAGCACAAACAAGATACATTACCAGAAACAGCTTGGGAAATGATTTCAGGAGGTGCTGAGGTTAGCTAGTATACACCAGCAACATGTTCTATTCATTAAAATAAGGTTGGGGGGCACTTTTCTTACTGCTTAGCATCTGGCTAGTGTTCAGCCTCAATAATGATTTTGTGAGCTGCCTAATAACTCCTTAATAAATTCCCTTTCTGCTTAACCCAGCAAGAGTCTTTTGAAATACTTATAGATAAAAACACTCTGATGAGGAAAAGTGGTTACCAAATGTTAAATAACATTTTTTTTTTTACACAGTAAATTATTCATAAGGTTTACCAAGAAAACTGAATCTTATATTACAGGCCCAAATGTGTGTCTGCCTGAATTCTTGTGAATCTGTGATACACATCACTTATCCCATAGATTTTAAATATAGTGCTTTCATTTTAAAACATATATAAATATAACATTCTTAGATCCTACTATTGAAAAAAGTTAGAGAATTTTAATTATTCCAATGAAAGAGAAAAAAAACATTTTTAGACAATCATAGAAAAGATACAGGATAGAAACTCTACAATTTTAATACATACATGCCAGAGACCAGGGAACAATTATGTCTATTATGATATTATTTAATCTGCCCTATAGATTCTTTCAAAACATTAAAATATCTTTTGACTATATACATGAAATACCTACATATTAACTGTTTTTTGTCATGCCTTGTAACATTAGTAAAGCTGCCTGTTTGCATACTGCTTTCCTACAAAGTCTTGTTGCTAATTAATTCGGCCATATAAACCCATAAACTGAACACTAAAAAGACATAAAAAATAATTGACCTCCCTAAGGCAACTTTGTTGGCTGTTCTGGGAGGATATAGATTCATTAAAGTACTTGTCGTTACTTGTGTTCATTAAAGGAAGAAACAATCTATTTTGTCATCAACAAACCAAACAAACTTCCTAACCTCTCACCAGCTCCACGATACCATTTACTTTAATTGGTCTGACCCTGACTACCCTTCAGGCTTTTGAGAAAATAGGCATATTCAGTGTGGAGTAAAATTAAGTGGGACTCCACAAAGCTCCTGAAGTGGCTTTGTTAAATATAAATTGACAATAAACAAAGTTCAAGATAAAATGAATTGTAAGTGACTTTGGCATTCCTAGAAGTCTGCATAAATTACAGACATTCTGAAAACTATGAAAAATACTTTATAGTACTATGAATACTAATCAAATACTTATTTAATAAAGACTGCTTATTAGCAATCACATTACAGAATATTTCTAAAAGATCTACACGAATAAATATCATAAATGTGGTCTGGGCATGCTGTTACTAAGTTACTAAGTTACAAAATACAAATCAATGGGACTAAATAATCAAATAACATGGAATATCATAATCCCACCAATTTCCCCAAATGAAGGCTTTGTGTAGTTAAGGGGCAGTGAATTGCTTCCTAGCTTCAGTGTGTGAAATTGCAAATACAGGTAACCAACCACCCAAATCTAATGCTGGGAGGATGGGTAAATAATTGTGCGGTGGGGGTGGGGCTGCCCAAGAGTGGTCTTTCTTGTGGGCTCTTCTTGAAGCAGCAGAGGGAGAAGAAAATCTGTGGAGGGTAAGACTGTCTTACGAGATACGGGGGTAAGACTTCGTCACTTTGTCTTACAAGATATTTATGGTTGCTGTGCAATAATAAAAAGTTTACTTATCTAGGTCTAAGTTACTATGCTATTGTAGTGGGTCTGCCTTTTGTGTTCCTCTGAGGCCAGAAACCACAGTCTCAGGCAGTTAGCACCTCATCCTAAAACAGCGGGAGATAAAGTAAAGGATTAATTGCTAGAGCCTTTTCCCTTTTGTCCAGATGCCTCTTGCTTGTCAGGGTAGGGGGGAGTTTGGAGTATAAACTTATTTTGAACTGGGAGAAGCGAATAGCTCACAGAAGGAAAAGCTTTTACATAAGCAAATATGCATAAACTCAAACGTTCATATACAGATTCGGGAATGCGCATTTATGCATTTCCATTCAAACAAGTTAGGCCCAGCTTGCACACATTCTCACAATTACATACTTACACACTCACACACACACATGCATACATTCTCACAATTACATACTTGCACACACTGACACATCCATACTTACATATGCATATGGAGTAAAGACCCAGCACCAGTGCAGAGAGAACTCCCTCGTTTTGGATGAAAAATGAGCTCCAATCTTTATTACATAGAGAAAGAAAAAGCTTCTACTCCTTAAATATTAAATGAATTAAACTCAAGTTTGTAAGAAAAAAAGTCTTTGTTCCTTGTAAAAAGACCAAGCCTGCCTTGTTATTAAGTGGAACAACAATATGAACTAACCAGTACCCCCAGAGCTCGTGTCTCTAACTGCATATGTAGCAGAAGATAGCCTATTTGGCCATCATTGGGAAGAGAGGCCCCTTGGTCTTACAAACTTTATATGACCCAGTGCAGGGGAACGCCAGGGCCAAGAAGTGGGAGTGGGTGGGTAGGGAGCAGGGGCGCGGGAAGGGTATAGGGAACTTTCGGGATAGCATTTGAAATGTAAATAAAGAAAATATCTAATAAAAAAATTGTAATTAAAAAAAAGAAAGAAAGAACCTGAGGTCAGATGGTGTGGGGGAGGAGCATCCACCTGGAGACAGAAGGGTGGGGAGGAGATATGGGATGTTGAACAGTCAGGGTGGACAAGGAAGGGAATAAAATATAGAGTGTAAAAATTAATTAATTAATTAATTAATTAATTAAAATAATCGAAAGGGAAATCAAACAAAAACAAAAAACAACAAAACAAAACAAAACAAAAAATCCAAAAACCAAAACCAAAAAATAAATAAATAAATAATTGAAAGGACCTGTTCTGTCCCAGGGTAAGGAAAAAAATCTTCCTGCTCCTACTGCTCTCTGCATTTTGACTGTGCTCTTAGGTTTGTTGTTGTTGTTATGTTTTTTTCTTTTTAAAAATTTTCTTTTTTAAAGCCAGGTGTGGTGGCACGCGCCTTTAATCCCAGCACTCGGGAAGCAGAGGCAGAGGCAGGCAGATTTCTGAATTTGAGGCCAGCCTGGTCTATACAGAGAAACCCTGTCTCGAAAAACCAAAATAAATAAATAAATAAATAAATAAATAAATAAATAAATAAATAAATAATAATAATTTTTTAATGTTAACTATAGTTATTCCACTCTGCATCCGCTTTCTAATCTTGCTCTCTCCTCCTGCTCTGATGTCACAATAATGCTCTTACTCTCATGCCTTTTCTCCCAATGCTGTGCCTATACTTCTAAATTCTTCTTGAGTTCAGTTCTAAAAAATGTTTGGTCTAAAATCTCCTCAGCTCAGTTCCCTCTCAGCTCAGATTTTTTTCAGATCCGTTCTGACCCTTCTCTTTGTCCTCGGCATTTAAAACATCTTTCAGATGCATGATCACATGTTAAAAAGTTCATCACAAGTTCATACAAAAAATCAAATCATAAATTGAAATAAAAGTTTACAACAGAGAATGTTTACATGCATAGCCATTAGGAGTAATTATCTTGCTAAACATCCATCACCTGTCACAGCTCTACAAGTTCACTGAAGGTGAACCTAATAATTAAGTTATTAGTGAAGTTTTGTATAGATAAACCCAGTAGATATTTTAGTATCTTTCCTAGCACCTATAATAAATTGTTATTTGTCTTTTTATGACCTTTGGTTAATTGTTTTACATCCTCTTGGAATATACTCTGAGTAGTAGAAAGTCTTGTTACTAAGAACAATTAACTGGTGACACATGGAAAACTGACAGAGTTCTAATTACAGTTTTGACTATCAGAAAAGGACCTAATGGCAGTCCCACTGTAAAAAAGCTTAATAATCACTGATATAATTTAAGAATCCTTATAGGACCATCATTAAGACTTAAGAACTCATCTATTTGTCTATATACCATCGCTACAGGACAGTACATCTTTGTAGGTCTTCATAGATCAGCTCAAAAGGGGTGGGCTAATACCTAGTGATTGTTATATATATATTTAATAATAACAGGAAAAGCATATTAATAGCAGGAATATTTCCTAAAATGAATTCTCTTAGGCCGTGCCTTATAAGAGTGGATTTGTTGCAGGTTATGTTATAATCCGAAGCTGACCATCTCAGGAAGAACACCACTAGTTATTAGCTTGTCCTATACCTCCTGAAAACAATCTACCTCCCTCTATGCTTGCTTGCATGGAAGCCTTAACTGAAACCAAGAGGAAAGGACTCTTACAAATTTATTTATTCTGATTATCTGATTTAAATTTAATATTTATTTTAAATTGCTAATTAATATTTACTTTAATATTACTAATAAGTACCAAGTGTCATAATTTTTTAAGTACTGGGATTTTAAGGAATAAAAGATAATAGGGTTTTAAATATTACTTTTTATTCTTTGAACTTTCAAGCACGTACTGACTTTTGTTGACTTTTGATGACTTTTATCCTTTACTGGCTTTTGACATCCCCTTCTCTCCCACTTAAACTCTGTCATACTTTGCATGTGTTTGCGTATGTATGTTTCTTACAGAATTCAGCTATTGTTCCATTTAAGAGTGTGGGGTGGGGACATTTACTGTAGTATCATCTATACAGCAGTGGCTATACCACAGAAGAAAATGGCAATTCTTTCCTACATGTTCATTAAATGTCCATAATCTCTCAGAGAACAGTGGGGCTTTGTGAACCACCACAACAATAAAAAATGTGATGGGAAGTTTCTTAGAAAATTAAAAATAGTTCTACCTGAAGACCTAGCTATACCATTCCTGCACATATACCTAAATGCACTCCACCATATTCCAAGAACACATGCTCCACTGTGTTCATAGCAGTATTATTCACAAAAACCAAAAACTGGAAGCAAATCAGATGTCCCTCAATGGAAGAATGGATACAGAAAATGTAGTGCATTTGCACAATACAATACTTTACATCTACTAACAACAACAATGTCACCAAATTTTACAGACAAATGGATTGAGTGAGAAAATTTCATCCAGAGTGAGGCAACTCACTTCCCAAAGAACATGCATAGTATATACTCACTGATAAGTGGATATTAGCTAAAAAGTTCAGAATGCCCAGAATACACCCCACGGACCCAAAGAAGTTAATTAGGAAGGAAGGACTAAGTGAGGATGATTGGATCCTACTTAGAAGGACAAACATAGTCATGGGAGACAGAGGAAGGGAGGAACCTAGGTCGGGGAGAGGAAAGCTAGGAGAATATGGGGACAGGATCAGGCATGGTGAGAGACGAAAGAGTTCTAGATGGCCAGAAGAATAAATGAAATTATGTAATTGACAAGGGTCTGTCCTTGGAGGGATTCACTAAGAAGTCTCAGAGTTCTGGATGAAGGAGGCTCCCAGGAGTCATTTTGGTGACATTAGGTAAAATGCCCAAAAGTGGGGATACAGAACCTGAAGAGACCATCTCCAGTAGCCAGACAGGACCTGCAGTGGATGCATGGAAACATCAACCAATCTACAAAACTTGGACTTAAAATTGGTCTTGTCTAAAAAAAAATGCAGGGACAAAGATGAAGACATGGCACATTCTGAGACCCATCCCATGGGCAGGTACCAATCTCTCACATTATTAATGAATGATGGTGTTGTGCTTGCAGGCACAAGCCTAGCATAGCAGTCCTGTGAGAGGCTCTACATAGCAGCAGACTGAGACTGATGCAGATACCCACCAACAATAATTAGATGAAAGTCAGTGACCCCTGGGGAAGAATTAGGAGGAAAGATCCGAATCCCTTAAGGAGATGACAGCCCTACAGGAAGATCAAACAGTGTCAATTAACCTGGACCCCCCGGGAGCTCCAGAGACTCAGAGACTGAGCTACCAATCAAAGAGCATACACAGGTTGGTCAGAGACTCCCTAAATATATGTAGCTACATATATTTAGGGATATATATATATATATATATATATATATATATATATATGAGAGGATATACCTAATCCTGACAGGTGGGATGGGGGAGGAACTCTATGAGATGGTATCAGGAGGGGGTAACATTTGGGAGGTAAATAAATAACCAAATATTGTTTAAAAAGTGGTTCATAGGTTTTAAATTGTTTACAGTCTTTTTGGAGGTAGTCACAGCATCAGTGACTTTCCAAGTGTAATAACAGTGTGGTATGCAGAAGATACTGTCTCTGTTTTATTCTATTGCTCCAAAACCTCTGGATCTTTCTTTTGCCCTGACCTGCTGTAATGTTTCCAAGCCTTGGAAGATATGATACGAACTTCCTGCTTAGTGTTAATTACCCAGTAGTCACTCCTCTTAACTAAAAGCAGTTGTTTATCTTATGCATTATCTTGCCCTCATACAAGAAGCTTCTTTGGAAAAGCAGAGCGTCATTTTATGGGTTTAAACATAAACATTTAGGAGGCAGTTTGATATGAAATGTATTTGCAAAAACAATAGTAGGTTCCTACTTTGGACCTTTGACTTAGGACCTCCCCATCCACCCTGTCTCCACCTGGATGCCCCCACCCCCACCCCACCTGACCTCTAAACTCCCTGGGGCCTCCAGTCTTTTGAGGGTTATGTGCATCATCTCTGAATGAACACAGACCTGGAATCCCTCTACTGTATGTGTGCTGGGGGCCTCATATCAGCTGATGTATGCTGTCTGTTTGGTGGTCCAGTGTTTAAGAGATCTTGAGGGTCGAGACTGAGACTGCTGGTAGACATATTCTTACATGAACTGAGCAGAAGCGAAGTGTAGTCAAGCTTCCTGAAGTCAAGTTTAGACCAACAGAGCTAACTCAAAAAGGGTATCTTTCAACCTGTTCGTCTGCCTGCAGTCTGTGCACTATACTCCATGTTTCCTTCTAGCTTTTAGTGACTTTCATCCATGCTGGGATACATTGAGATTATGCAGTCATCTTTGAGTTATTCCTGCTCCTGTAATCAATCCCTAACTATTGACATAAGCAAACCCAGTGAAACTAATTAGTTTCCTAAAGTGGACTTTTATGGAAGTTGCTTTGGTCGGTCTTCAGTTTCCTCTCAACTGTTAGTAGACATTTATTTATAGTTCCCCAAGAATAGTGTCAGTAACATATTTGCCCAACACTGAGGTTGATGTCATAAATCCACCTTATTGTTTGAGGTTGTCTATTGACCTGGAAAGCCGTAGTATTTAAGAAGGTTCTGGAAATTTGGACTGCTATCTTGTGGCTTGCAAGCAAGCATACTACCTGATGTCCCATCATCCCAGGCAAAGAATTCATTTCCTTAATTAACTTTTTTTGAACATCTTTAGTTTTCTAAATCTGATGTTTTTTAAAAAGAAAATTGACTTGTAAATCTCTGAGCCTATTCAACATTTTCTTCTTTTCTCTGTCCTGGTTCCAATATACTACAATACCTGACTTCCCAAATGAAGTACCCACTTCCTCTCTCTCTTTAGGATCAAGGAGACTCCTTCAAACACATAAGATTTCATTTCTGAGAAAATTGCAATGTGACACCAGGAAGATAACATCTTAACACATTAGTTCATTTGCACTAGTCTCACTTTTGAAGTCTAGGTCAACAGAAACTGACTAGCAAAAGAAGGAAGAATAAGGAAGAACAGAAGAGCAAAAGAAGTGGGTGGAGAAGTGGCTTACTTCTATTCCTCTTAATGAGGTTTGACTAACATCAGACTAGAATGGCACAAAGTGAGAATTAGGTTGTACTGAGGCCTGAAGTTCGGTTACCTTTGTCTGGACACATTAATTAAATAGCAATTATTGCTATGTTTAGTATGGATCGGGTATATTGGTTTCCTATATGGAAAGTTTTAGATTTGATATGTATTACATATGAACAGCAAGCAAAAAATGCAGTTTCATTAAAAAAAACTTATAATAACCATGGATTTGAATATTGGAATTTCATTTACCTCAGTATTCCATGCTTCTATGTACTTATCCTTTATCTGCTGTTTGTGACAAGAAGATGTTGAAGTAATTCACCTTTAAAAATTTTTACATGCTAGTACAATTCATTTTTAGTTGTCCACAAAAGTATTTACATGTTTAATTTTAAACAGCATATACATAGTAACAATATGTTAATTATTGTTTGAAATAAAAAGTCCATTCATTAATTTTAATAAATATTAAACTATCAGTTGTCATTTAAATGATGAAATTGCAAATTGCAAATATTAAATAGCAAGCATTAGGTGTGTGGTTTTTTTTTTTTTTTT
>NC_034597.1:79871738-79874997 GCF_900095145.1 Mus pahari | reverse complement strand
TTGAGACAGGGTTTCTCTGTATAGCCCTGGCTATCCTGGAACTCACTTTGTAGACCAGGCTGGCCTTGAACTCAGAAATCCGCCTGCCTCTGTCTCCCAAGTGCTGGGATTAAAGGCATGCGCCACCACTGCCCGGCTAGTATTGCTAACATTTACTTATGCAAGATTATTTATTACTTCTCCAGAGTTATTTTAACTATATCTGTCCATGTCATAACTTATATTTCCCTTTTGACAACTAACTCTAAGGAGGTACAAAGAAGGAAACATTTTCTTTTTCTGTTCTCAGGAACTTTATTCTCATTTAAAACAATTTCCAACCTGTATGTATCATCTAATCCCATGGGTGATACTAATGCTTTCTACATGGCACCCAGGGTCAGTAAATACAGCTCTGGTTAAGATTTCAGGAATAATGATTATACTTGAATAAATATATCCTAGGGCTCTTCTAATATCTAAATATCTTAGTTAAAAATATTTGCTGAAAAATTTTATATTCCTAAAATGTATGCTGGCCTGCAGTGGATATGATAGTTTTCCATCTGGGCATTAATGTTCCAGAAAATATAACCAATCCAAATGTGCAAAAATCTGTCTCTGTTGAAGAGAGTATGTGGGTGTTAAAACTGAACATGTGCTAGCAGTCAATAAAAGAAAACAAAACAAAACAAAATGAAGCAAAAAGAATGGAAGCACATATTATAATTTATGTTTATGACTAGATATCACTACTGACAAATAAAATATTTTAGGAAGATATTGGGAATATGTTCAAGCAATATATATTCAAGTATAGGTGGCAGTCAAAAAGCTATAAGTGACATTTAGTAGGATTCTTTTTGAAGTTTAAGGTAAGTTTTCCTGAGATGATAAAAATTAAAAATCAGGGGAAGTCTTCATATAAATATGCTTCCTCATGGTGACAAGAATACATAGGTATCCTCTAAGAAATTCTGAAAGTCATTTTGCTCTATACACTAAATAAGAAATTAATAATTAAACATTCTTTTTATTTCATGTATGGAAATTATAAGATCATCGGTTGGAATATAATAGTTAATGGAAGATTAGAAATCACATTTATTGGTAGCCAACTGTCATAAGCTCTGCCAATGCTTTATTATGTTTTCCAGTCTTTTAAGCTCTTTTATTTTTATTCCAAAATAATATTATTTTTATTCCAAAATAATATTTTTATTGATTATTTGGGAATTTGACATCATGAATAATGATCAGATTTAATTCCCGTTCTCAGGTCTGTCCTACTCATAATGTTTCCTCACAAAACAGAAGCTAAGAAAAGAAAATTCCAATCTGTGTTCCCCCTACATTCACTGGAGCATGATCAAACTCCCATGGGCCAGACCTTTAAAGAAAACTGAGTCCTTGCCTACCTGCACCCCAGCCAGAAGTCATCAAGTGTGGTGAGCAATGTTTCAGCATCCTACTCTCAACTTCCAAGAATTCTCTTCAGTAACTTTTTGTCTACATTGTTACTTTTGAGGGAAGCAGGGTAGGACGTGTTATAGAAGCCTTCTATATCTATCTTTTTGACCAAGACTGCAGTCATTGATACCACTGCAAACGCAGCTTCTTTGCCCTTTACACTCAGGAGAAACATGGATCACGGGTTTGCATATGGTTTCTGGCTTAAACTCAAACTATGAAAACACACATGATCTCTTGTGTTACCACATGAGACAGACTTCAGCACAGTCTCTCCTGATAGTACAGATCACAGATATAACATGTCACTCTGCCACAGAAATGGCCAAGGACACCCTCATAGTCCTCAGTAGCAACACAGATCAAAAATTCATATAGTCCCTGCTCATAGCCTGGTCTGTGGACATCATCTGGTGGTAGTATAGATCATGAACATCCACGTGGTCCTCTGTGTGATATATTAAAACGAAGAATATGGAGAACTAAGTGCAGATCTCCTTGACAAATTTCTTTCAAGAACAATTTGTATTTCATAAAACAACACACAAAAATTATAAGAGCCATTTTATGAAGACATATTAAGTCATCTTATTGTCCCAAATTTGTGTACTGTAGTGGTTTCTTATTGTTGTGACAAGTACATGATAAGAAGCAATTTAAGAGAGAAAGGTTTGGGTTTGGGTTTTGGATTTTTTCTTTCTTTCTTTCTTTCTTTCTTTCTTTCTTTCTTTCTTTCTTCCTTCCTTCCTTCCTTCCTTCCTTCCTTCCTTCCTTCCTTCCTTCCTTNTTCCTTCCTTCCTTCCTTCCTTTCTTTCTTTCTTTCTTTCTTTCTTTCTTTCTTTCTTTCTTTCTTTCTTTCTTTCTTTCTTTCTTTCTTTGTTTTTGCTTTCTGCCATAGCTTAAGCAAGTATACCACAGTGTTGTGGTGAAGTCATGGGGGCAAGATTATGGAGAAAGTTTTTCTATTGTTTCTACATTTAGGAATCTGATAAAAATAAAATCTGGTGGTTCAATTAGGTTTCTTCCTTTTGTTCTGTCTATGATTACCCCAAAGGATGGTGCCATCCATATTTGCATTGAGTCTTATTATTTCAGTCAACCCTGTCTAGAAAATCCCTCATAGATATGACAGAACCTTGTTTCCTGAGTGATTCTAGATACTGACCACTGAGAGACTGTGATAGACATATATTTACCTAACATATTAAGGAGTTTATTCCCAGATATGATACCACAAGTTCAACATAGGGAAGATGATTTTGGATAGCAAGTAGACATTACCTTTCAAATGGCCAGTTTTGTTATGGACTGCCACTGAATTTGAGATTAGTCAAAAAGGACAGAAAATAAAAAAATGACAAAGTGAAGGAAAAAATGGTGTCTAAAATATGCAGGACTTTTTACACATTCTAAGCCTTTTTATCCTGCATGAAATGAGGAAGCCCTTCATCTCAGAGAACTGACATGGTCCAAATTATAATTATAGTTTTGAGTATTATAGCCACTGTGATAATAAGCTGTCAGTATTGTGAAACAAGCATATGCCTAAGGAAGCCTGTGGAAAAAATTGTACAGATAATTGATATAAGTGTCCTTCGGTGTTCACAGTGGAGGGGAAGATACTTTTAGAGTAAGGAGAAGAAGGTTTTCGAACAGAGCAAGTGTGCAAGTACACACTCACACACATTTCTTTTTTCTTTTCTTTTTATTCTCTTGCTGTGGGTTTTTTTTTTTTTTTTTTTTTTTTTTTTTTTTTTGGTTTTTGGTTTTTTGAGACTGGGTTTCTTTGTCTCTCTGTAGCAATTCTGAC
>NC_034597.1:79856740-79871623 GCF_900095145.1 Mus pahari | reverse complement strand
AGACCAGGCTGGCCTCGAACTCAGAAATCTGCCTGCCTCTGCCTCCCAAGTGCTGGGATTAAAGACATGCACCACCACCGCCCTGTTTCACACATATTTCTTTAATATAATACATTTTATTTTGTGGAAGTTATTTACTTTAGTTGTAAATTAAGTGCAGATTTTATTAACTGTGATTAAGTGCAGAATATACTAATTCTTACCACTTAGCCTAATGTCCAATCATAATCTTTAAATTTCTATTCAAAATATTTTAGCAGAGAACTAAAGATAGGAGAAAAATTACCAGCTACATTAACCAAAATACCACAAAGTTTAAAAAATTATCCATGTGGTATTCCTCTCTTTTTCTTGTTCTTAGTAACTATGTGTGCTTAAGTAAATGCATATTATTTCCTGTGTAATTATGGAGTAAGTGTTAACACAGTGACACAATGATGCTTTCTCTGAAATACTTGTGTTTATCCAAATGTAAAATTCATTATCTTAAGTAGCTTAAATCAAATAGCCAAAATCATTAAATTAGTTTGGGAGGTAATATTTTTCTGGTTTTTTGTTTGTTTGTTTTTATTTGTTTGTTTGGTTGTTTTTTGTCTTTTGAATATAGAACTAACAGGACTTCTTGCTAAATTAAATACAGTTTTATTTAAAAAAAAAAATCAAAGGTGACAACCCAATGCTTTTGGATTTTAAACAAACAGACAAGTAATGAAGAAAATGTAAGTATAGAATAAGTTTTCAGTTGGAGTAAATAAAAACTTTTGTGTCAGAAATGGTAAATTTAAGAAGTCTATGAATGTTCAAATGACAGTTTCAAGTAGACAGAAGGGCACATAAAGAGGGACTTCTTTAGAAATGTCCTTGCAAAGGAAAGGAGAGTCTTTCTAAATATTTTGAATCAAACTATCTTGGTTAAACAGGTACCTCATAGCTGAAGGATAAGTGGTATATTTGGATCATGACATACTGCCTTTCCTTTCTCAATAAGTAAAATTTGAGGCCTAAGTTCAGATAAAAAAAAGCAGACAGGTAAATAATCACAGAGGTGAAGGTTTCACATGAATCTTCACATTATTATAAGTAGAGAGTAGAAGGTCAGAACAGGCAATCAGACATGAAGATTCTTATTTAAAAATGCCCCCAGATAGACGTAGAAGGTATTGGAAAAGAAATAAAAAGAGGAAAATAAAAGCATAAGGCTTTAATGAAAAAAGAAAGAAAAAAAAAGCAGTTAAAGGATACAAAAGTTAATCACACACCCCACAGCACACAAACTCCACCCTCCCACCCCCACCCCTGTAATGGGCAAAGAGACATCTTCTGGTATTCTGGTGTTCTTTGATCAGTCAGATGCTGAGCAGATGGAAGTACTTTGTCCATCCTAGCTTAATGCCTGACTCAGAGGGCAAAGCTCTTTTATGCCTAGGACACATAAATTCAAATCAAGTCAAATCCAGGCAGCACAGCATGAAAGCAGGACAATAGAGACCTGTGTTCTGACCTGTCACCTGATACAGGCAGAGAAACATAACAACAGACTGGCCACCAGCCCATGGCATGGGGAAGTCTTAGACACTCAGAACTTACCTAGCACCACGCAGTACGTTGAAGAAGGAGGAAGACTGACAGAAACCTGCAGACCACCAGGGTACTCACAGACCTGCCCTCATGCGTGCTACATTGGTGAGCCATAGATATTGGCTTGCCACCACACCATGCAGATGATGTCACCCCAGGACCCACTAGCCTCATGGCCAACTTGCAATAGGAGTTAGTGCAATATTTATGTATGTGGTGTTCAATTCCAGGCTAAAGAGAAGTGGATCTATTTGAGCATTCTGAAGAGAGATGGACCTGGAGATGCAGGGGTAACCAGAAATAGGCTTTTGTGAGTGGCTACACAGCAGCAGGGATTCTGACAATGTTTGTGACTTATATTAGCACTAGAGAAAATGAGGGCATTGGCTCAGGAGTTGTACAAACCTGGCCCCACTCCTCACTGGCAGCAACAATCTGAAGAGCTAGCCTGGCAAACATACTGGAGGTGGCCCTGATGGTTGGGATGTGGCTGAGCAGCCTCAAGGACTTGAATGTGGAAGAGCTGACCCCACCACTTGTAGGCCTTGGGGTGACATGGGTACAAAAGTGACTCCCACCACTACCACCACTGCTTGCCACCTATGCCAATCAGGATAACTGCCCACAAGGTAATGTGGGAGCTACTGTGGCCCCCACCAGCTGCTTCACTCAGGAGAGTGAGCCCTGTACCTTATCTGGACAACACAGCAGAGTTGACCATAAAGGTGGGGACACAGGTAAGCCAGCCCTGAGAGCAAGAGCACAAGACAGCTGGCCCTATCACTTGTCTGCCATGATGTAGTCTGGGCAGGGGTTGGCAAGTTGCCCTCTCCTCCCTCAACAGAGTTGGTGAACTGGCTTGTGTATTTCAGCAGCTGTAACACTCCAGAGTGCTGGCCCTGTACCTTGCCTGGATAGCAAATGGTGATCCTAGTGGTGGCAGTAAAGATGTGCTAGAGGGCATGAGGGTGGGAGAGCTGGCCCCAGTGGTGTAGATGTGGGAGTGATGCCCTCTTATTTACCATCTATAATAGTCATGAGGGGTGACCCTGAGGACATGAAAGTCAGAGAACTGATCCTGCCTCCTGCCAATCACAGTATTGGGTACCTAGCTGGAGCAGTGTTAGAGAGTTCATCATGGTTGTATGGATAAGAGAGAGCCAGCATGCTGAGCATCTCACTTACATGTAGGCCCATATCCAGGGCTCTGATTTGTATGACACGAAAATCTATGTCATCTGGGAATCATTGGGATATGGGGAAGAGAAGACCTGCTGATGCAAAGCTACAGGATTTCTATGCCAATGAGTAAGAGCAGAATAACCAGGAGGCATTCCATTGAGGATCCAATTTTGATGGTGTCACAGAAGACAGAGACTATGAACCAGAACAATGACTCAATGAGAATTTACATGCTAAGATGTATGGACAGGGGGAGGTACTTCAAGACTTCTGTCACATACTACATTTTCCATGATGAGGTGTTTTCTATACTTCATTTTGTATATTTTATTTGTCTATTTGTGTGTGTGTGTGTGTGTGTGTGTGTGTGTGTGTGTGTGTGTGTGTTTATTGGAAGGTGTTGCAAGGGTAAAGGGCTGATATGAAGGAATAGGAAGGTGAGCAGGACTGCTGTGCATGATGGGAAACACATAAAACCAATAAAAAGTTAAAAAACCTCAAAAGTTGAAGTAATACAAAAAATAAAAATAGTGAGATATGCAAGGATGTTAGCAGCATATATTCGGAGAAATGTGGAACTCAGAAGATAGAACAAAGAGTTGTGTTGATAACATTTAAAGGAAAATCTGGCTACTGATGAAGGAGTGTGTGAGGGATTATTAATGTAAGAAAATTGTAGAGTATCAGCAAGGCAGTGTTCAAATAAAAGCCAATTGCATAAGTTTAAAGTTTCATAAATAATTTATCTAAATAAGTAAGGACACAGAGTGTCCTGAATTGAATGTCTTTCTGTTTTGATGGTGTTGTGTCTTCTCACAGTGCTACAGCGGCATCTTCCCTCAAATCTGAGGATACTTTACTTCATGGCTGAAACAAATATTTTTTTTTTCTGTTTGTCTCATTCCCATGTAAAGTTTATTGGTATTCTTTCTATCAACAGTGAGTCAGTAAACAGGATCAAATTTGGGGGGGGGGGGGTATTGCATCTCATTTCACCTAGCAAGTATTTTGTTCAGCAAGATTATAAAAGCTCCTGCCTCTTATCTCTGCAGATTTGAATGCATTACGTTTACATGATAAGCTGGAGTTCTCTGATAAGTCAACAACTCTCAAATATCCAAGTCTTAACAATTATCTTTCAGTAACTGAATCTCAAACCCGCCAAGGAGCAGGGACAGAGGGAGGGCTCCACTCTACTTCTAGCCTTATGTGTCATTGGAAGGGTTTATATAATTTGGGTTATGGTGTTCAGGAATAGACCATTTCATCATGTTTTCTCTTCAATGGTAATCTAAGGCTAGCATCTTCATCTGCCATGAATAAAATTGTGGTTTCTTGCTAGCACATCATTAACGTCTGGCAGGAGTAAAATAAATTACACCTCTTCTGTGCAATTTTTCCCAAGCAGTATTTCTTGTTGAAATGCTTAAACTTGGGAAAAACTTGGACAACTACTTGACACAGTAGCTCAGAAATATTTTATCCTGACAAGGTTACTAACATAGTTAAACTCTAGATTATCAAACTGCTTTCAGTCCACTTAAAGAAGAGAGGAAAGATAAAAAAAAATCTTTGAATGGTAATGCAAAGCCAGGGCTGGTGTGCAGTTTTGGTATGGGCACTTCGTGGATGAATTTGGTAATATCAGGGAAGTTTTATGAAGTACCAGTAATCAGCTGCTGAGATCCAACGTTATGACTCAAATATGATGATTTTACTTATTTTCTTAAAATCTCTCTTAAAAATGGCTTGGTGTGTTTCATTTGTTTATTATTGTTAGTGTTGCTTTGTGTGCTTTTTGGTTTGTTTTATTTTGGCTATGATTTTCATGTTGTCTGAAGAAAAAAGCAATTACTTTGCTTTATTTTTTATATAAGTTTTATAAAGGAGAACCATGAAAATAATGACAAGAAAACACATCTGAGTTGATTAATTAGTTTTATGAATATCAAAGTATTTATGTACATCTCTACCCCTTGAAGGTCAGACAAAAGAAAATATATTTATTACAAATTAACTTTTTATATTTCATCTTGCTTCAATTGCTTGCAGATAAACTGCATCATTTTTACCTCAAATGATGATAAATTAATATTAACTACTCTTTCTTCTTTCTACTCTCTTGTATGTAATCTCTTATCACAATGTTGAATAATATTTATTTTTAACTCAGATAATTCTCTAGTGATCTTATTATCAATAATGTTTAAGATAGATCTTTTACTTTCTGGGATGTTTACTGTATCATGCATGTGTAAAACCTAGATGCCCTCCAGTAGAAAAAATATAAAATTTCTATAAAATTTCTATTAAATGTTAGTCAGCATTATTGAAAGGTTCCTTATCTAAGTCCAGTGATTTCATTTACTAGAGCATAACATTTATAGAATTATGTTGTAAATGTTCATTTTCTATCACAATTAATGATACTTGATTTCATAAAGGTAATAATTACCATTTAAATCCATAGTTTTCCTAGCATACTTTATCACAGATTTTTGATTCTGATAATTATTTTGCATTTGTGATCCATATTTCTCCTCTTTACCCTATTTTACCAAGCTTTGTCAGGATCCAGATACTCAACATGTATATTGTAATTGGTTAAGGTATGCAGATTCTTCCTCTTAAAAGCAGTTTCAATCCAGGAGAGAATGGGCATAATAGATTTACCATCACACTGTGGACTAAAAAACGAATGCAAGCCTCTTTGAATTTGCTCCTCTTTCATTTGCTTACAAATACTAAAGAGACTGTGTTCAGGAGTGAAACTGAACCATACAAAAGACTGATGCATCTTATACTGATCCTTGCTTGATACCTTTCACACAATAAGTATGAAAAAGTTTTAAGGGGTTCATTCTATATTGTATTTGTAGACTCCATATAGTCTCAATTTTGATATATTTCAGTATTTAGAGCTGTACACTATATGCATATGCCATGTTCAGCTGTTTGAATTCATGATGACTTAAACTTGATATTTTCATTGGAAGAGTTCTCTGCCTCATATTTAATTGTTTTCTTTCTTTAAAAAAACATTATGTGGCAGTAAGGATTTTATATTCCTGAAATTATTGGTAAGAAGATGGAGTAACACATTAAGTAAGATCAGGGTACTATTAAAAATATTGAAATATATATATATATATATATATATATATATATATATAGTCATAAACCTTTAATGCACACATAGTAAATATATATTAAAAGTGTCTAGCCAGGTATGAAATTTCATACTTAAAATTCCAACACTCCAGAGACTGCCCCACCTGGGGATTCATCCCATATGCAGACACCCAACCCACATAATTAAGCTGATTTCAAGAAGTACTTGCTGACAGGAGCCTGATATTTTTGTTACTTGGCATCATCAGAACCAAATTCTCCCACCATAGCAAGTCCTGGATACACCATCACACCAGAAAACCAAGACATGGATCTAAAGTCACTTCTCATGATGATGATGGAGGACTTTAAGAAGGAAATACTGGAAATCACAGGTAAACAGATAGAAGACTTTAAAGTGGAAACACAAAAATCCCTTAGAGAGTTATAGGAAAATGCTACCAAAAAGGAGATGGAATTGAACAAAACCATCCAGGATCTAAAAATGGAAGTAGAAACAATAAAGAAAACCCAAAGGGAGACAACTCTGGAGATAGAAACCCTAGGAAAGAAATCACGAACGATAGATGAAAGCATCAGCAACAGAATACAAGAGATGGAAGAGAGAATCTCAGGTGCAGAAGATTCCGTAGGGAAATGGACACAACAATCAAAGAACATGCAAAATGCAAAAAGGTCCTAACTCAAAACATCCAGGAAATCCAGGACACAATGAGAAGACCAAACCTACGGATAANAGGAGTAGATGAGAATGAAGATTATCAACTTAAAGGGCCAGCAAATATCTTCAACAAAATTATAGAAGAAAACTTCCCATACCTAAAGAAAGAGATGCCCATGAACGTTCAAGAAGCCTACAGAACCCCAAATAGATTGGACCAGGAAAGAAATTCCTTCCACACATAATAATCAGAATGACAAATGCACTAAGTAAATACAGAATATTAAAAGCAGTAAGGGAAAAATGTCAAGGAACATACAAGGCAGGCCTATTAGAATTACTNCAGACTTCTCACCAGAGACTATGAAAGCCAGAAGATCCTGGACAGATGTTATACATACCCTGAGAGAATACAAATGCCAGCCCAGGCTACTATACCCAGCTAACCTCTCAATTACCATAGATGGAGAAACCAAAGTATTCTATGACAAAACCAAATTCACACAATATCTTTCAACAAATCCAGGCCTTCCAAGGATAATAACAGAAAAAGACCAGTAAAAGGAAGGAAACCACGGACTAGACAAGGCTGCCCACTTTCTCCCTACCTATTCAATATAGTACTTGAAGTCCTAGCCAGAGCAATTAGACAACAAAAGGAGATCAAGGGGATCCAAATTGGAAAGGAAGAAGTCAAAATATCATTATTTGCAGATGATATGATAGTATACATAAGTGACACTAAAAATTCCAACAGAGAACTCCTAATCCTAATAAACAGCTTCAGTGCAGTAGGTGGATATAAAATTAACTCAAACAAATCAATGGCCTTTCTCTACACAAAGGATAAACAGGATGAGAAAAAATAGGGAAACACCACCCTTCACACTAGCCACAAATAATATAAAATACCTTGGTGTGACTCTAAGTAAGGAAGTGAAAGATCTGTATGATAAGAACTTCAAGTCTCTGAAGAAAGAAATCAAAGAAGATCTCAGAAGATGGAATGATCTCCCATGCTCATGAATTGGCAGGATCAACCTTGTGAAAATGGCTAAGTTGCAGAAAGCAAACTACAGATTCAATGTAATCTCTATCAAATTTCCAATTCAATTCTTCAACGAGTTAGAAAGGGCAATTTGCAAATTCATCTGGAATAACAAAAAACCTAGGATAGCAAAAACTCTTCTCATTGATAAAAGAATCTCTGGGGGAATCTCTATGCCTGACCTAAAATGGTACTACAAAGCAATTGTGACAAAAACTGCAATGTACTGGTATAGCGACAGACAGGTAGACCAATGGAATAGAATTGAAGACCCAGAAATGAACCCACACAGCTATGGTTACTTGATTTTTGACAAGGGAGCTAAAATCATGCAGTGGAAAAAAGGCAGCATTTTCAACAAATGGTGCTGGCACACCTGGCTGTTATCATGTAGAAGAATGAGAATCAATCCATCATTATCTCCTTGTACTAAGGTCACGTCTAAGTGGATCAATGAACTCCACATAAAACCAGAGACACTGAAACTTATAGAGGAGAAAATGGGGAAAAGCCTCAAAGATATGGGCACAGGGGAAAAATTACTGAATAGAACTGTAAAGGCTTGTGCTGTAAGATCGAGAATTGACAAATGGGACCTCATAAAACTGCAAAGCTTCTGTAAGGCAAAAGACATTGTCAATAAGACAAAAAGACCACCAACAGATTGGGAAAGGATCTTTATCAATCCTAAATCAGATAAGGGACTAATATCCATTATATATAAAGAACTCAAGAAGACGGACTCCAGAGAACTAAATATCCCATTAAAAAAATTTAGAGCAAAGATGAAAGGATGGACTATTCAGAGACTACCCCATTCGGGAGTCCATACCATCATCAGCCACCAACCATAGATACTAATGCTCATGCCAGCAAGATTCTGCTGAAGGGACACTGATATTGTGGCCTCTTGTGAGGCTATGCCAGTGCCTGGCAAACACAGAAGTGGATGCTCACAGCCAGCTATTGTATGGAACACAGGGTCCCCCAAGAGAGGAGCTAGAGAAAGTACCCAAGGAGCTGAAGGGGGCTGCAACCCTATAGGTGGAACAACAATATGAACTAACCAGTACCCCCAGAGCTCGTGTCTCTAGCTGCATATGTAGCAGAAGATGGTCTGGTCAGCCATCTGCTTGTGGACGTTGTACATCGTGGTGCGCACTAGGCTCCGCACCACGATGTACAACGTCCACAAGCAGATGCCAGTTCCTGGCAAACACAGAAGTGGATGCTCACAGCCAGCTATTGTATGGAACACAGGGTCCCCAGTGGAGGAGCTAGAGAAAGTACCCAAGGAACTGAAGGGGGCTGCGACCCTGTAGGTGGAATAACAATATGAACTAACCAGTACCCCCTGATCTTGTGTCTCTAGCTGCATATGTAGCAGAAGATGGCCTAATCGGCCATCACTGGGAATAGAGGCCCCTTGGTCTTGCAAACTTTATATGCCCCAGTACAGGGGAACACCAGGGCCAAGAAGGGGGAGTGGGTGGGTAGGGGAATGGGGGAGTATATGGGTCTTTGGGGATAGCATTTAAAATGTAAATGAAGTTAATACCTAATAAAAATTGGAAAAAATATATACAGACATGCATAAAAAAAGAAAATAATAATGTGACTTTATAATGGGAACTGAAAGAAATGAGCTCCAAAATAAATCTACCTCCAGCATCAGATATAGAATATTCATAAAATAACAAGTCATAAATATTTGCTATATTACAAATAATACTATCATAAAATTCTGATAAATGGGACAAAAAAGAATTACAGTTAAGAAATTCAAACAATAGATAAAGTATTCATCTTAAGAGTAAGCGTACAGACACTGTCTTACTTAATTGTGTGTAAAGTGTAGCCATTAAACTTCAAAGTGTATAGTATTCCATGAGGAAGAAAAAGAAAAGAAAAGAAAAAAAAAAAACAAAAAACAAAAAACACCAAGTAAAGAAACCTGACAATATCTCAGTTGAAAAGTCAAAGTCATTATCCACGATGATAAGCAGATATATTCTTGATTCAGTTATCCCTCCAAAAAATCATAATCCATGTATAATCTAAGGAAAGTATTGGGTTTTAACAAACACTAGTAGATATTAATATGACCCAGCCAGTCCTGGAATAGTTAAAATCAAGTCCTAAGGATTTTTTATATATCAACTTTGGATAATTAGTGGTTTTACCACAATCTACATTTCTACTCACTATACTGTCTACTGCCCAGAGGCATTGCCCAAGTACTTGTGGATTGAATCTTACCTGGACTGCTTCTCTTCCATCAGCATATCCTCATGTTCCATTTCACTAGGGCACATGCACATGGTCGATCATATCTTATGGAGAATGTCTGTTCTTTCTGACTTTCTCATTCTCCATTCTCTTCTTTCTTCATAGTACCTACCTCTGACTTCCAGACTAGTAACTGAAACTCTGCCTCTTCTATTCTCCACAGCAATTGGCTATAGCCACCTTTATTTAACCATTAGCTTTAAATTGGGGAGCAAAGTTTACATAGCATCACTTGGTATATATGAGGATCTGCTGGTTGGGTGTAAACAGACCTTTGGGGCCAGTATTTAGCATAATTATTGACTGTATGTGTATGGGTACATTTTCTCTGTCTGTTTGTTTGTATGCCTATTCAGGACTGTTACTCAAAAAGGCCAGAGGAGGGTGTCAGAACCCCTGGAACTGGAGGTCCAAATTGTCATGTGAAGCTAGCATGTGAATGCTTGGAAAACAATCCATGCCCTATGCAAGAGCAGCAGGTGTTATTATCCACGACGTCATCTTTCCATCCCCCAAAATATATTAAACTGCTTGATTTACTTTATGCTTTTATTTATGTTTGTATTGTGAAACCATCGTGGGAAAGATAGAATAAAGGTAGGCACAAAAGTAAAATCTATGGCAAAGAGTCAAGTGAAGGTATTTTCATCCCACATGTAATATACTTTAAAGGACTGGATTTCTAAAAATTACGACTTTGTGGAGGAGGAGACAGTTCTCTCAATTCTTGTGTCTCTTATTCCATGTACATGAGCATTGACACATCATTTTCACAATTTTGTATTTTCAAAATTTTATCATTTTGTGGTCTATAGCTTATATTTATTTTATTGGATGAAAAAAGATGTGAATAACAGTCTTTGAAAAATGAAGAAAAAGGATGAAGGAATAGAGAAAGATTAATTGAGCCATCCAATGATAAATAATGTCCAACAAATTAACAGATGAAAGTACTGATGTGAAAATCTTTAGGTCAATTTTCAATTCAAAAAACGTAATTCACAAAATAGGTGTGTTTGATTTAAATATGTTTTTAAGTCAACACCAAACTACTTAAAAAGAAGAAGAGAATTGAAAGAACCTCTGATATATATTTTGCTTCCACCAAATCAGTATAGTTTCTCTTTGTTACTTTTAATAAGAAGTTCATTTATGTCTCTAACCTTTTAGAATTTTCAAGCAATACAAACTCTGCTACACAAGTGTTGCAACTGATAGCATTCAGATCACAGTGTGTCTAGTGCTGCAACTTATTAGATCAGAATAAGGTTTTCTAACTCCTAAAGTTCTGTGTTACAAAACTTACTCCAAGATACTTTGAATTAGAATTATTCATCCATACTTGAGGACAATGAATAGGATTTCTTAGTCTTTGAAGTTGAAACCTCAAAGTGGAGAGCTGTAAAATTTCAATCCTTTGACTCTCAGAAATTTAGAAAAAGAAATAGGATGAAGTCAGCAATGGTTTCAATATTAATATAATTGAAATATTTATGTTAAATTATCATACTTTATACACTACTCACAAAAATAAAATGAACCTAGTTCTAGATTATTTGCTATATTGACAGCATCACACAAAGATTGTCTCTAAGAAACCAAAATGTGAAAGTTATGTGCTAATACTATTTGTAATTGGGACTTCTTTGCAGCAAGTCAGGTTAGATATCATGAGGAGGAGTTTCTTAAGATGGTAGAAGCGTCTTAATGAGAAAAGGAAGGGTAATTTGACCTTGCATCCTTACTGTGTCTATCCACCTGGTCCCCTTTACCACGGAGATACAGGCAGAAGACCCACTTCAAGCACTAGCAACAGATGGCTAGAATTTTATTCTACAGAATTGTAAAATTCTAATTTACTTTTACGGCATCGATGAATGCCACATACTCAGTTTTGTTTGTTTAAGTGTTTTGTTTTATTTGTTTTGTTTGAGACAGGGTTTCTCTGTGTAGCCCTGGTTCTCCTGGAACTCACTCTACAGACCAGGCTGGCCTTGAAATAAGAAATCTGCATGCCTCTGCCTCCCAAGTGCTGAGATTAAAAGCATGACCCACTGCCCAGCTCCGCATACTCAGTTTTAACATCAGAATTCAATCAACCTTCTGTCTGTGTAGAAATGGTGACTGTTTTCATCGAATGCCAGCAGAAGAGAGAACAATGGTTTTAGCATCCATGTGTTACATGTTTTTGTGTGTGTGTGTTTGTGTGTGTGTGTGTGTGTGTGTGTGTGTGCATGTGTTTGTGCGTGTGCATGTAGGTAGACAGATGGCTAGCTAGATGATAGATAGATAGATAGATAGATAGATAGATAGATAGATAGATAGATAGATATTACATTGGTATCATTAATATTATTTTAAAGATTTATTTATTTATTATAAGTAAATACACTGTAGCTGTCTTCAGACACACCAGAAGAGGGAGTCAGATCTTGTTAAGGATGGTTGTGAGCCACCATGTGGTTGCTGGGATTTGAACTCTGCACCTTTGGAAGAGCAATTGGGGGCTCTTACCCCCTGGCCATCTCACCAGCCCCGGTATCATTAATATTTTTGAAGGTAACTTTATAATCTATTATATAGAAAAAAATCTAAGATTCTGTTTATGTAATAAAATGTACATTTAGAAAAGTCAAAAATCTCTTATTTCTTTTATTTTTATTAATTTTTTGTAGTGAAGCAACTAAACCCAAGACCTCATCCATAACTGTGAAGGGATTTGCTCTCGTCCAATTTCAGAGTTTCAGAGATCTATGTCTTATACCACTTCCTTATCAGTTAATGGATTGAAGTAAAATAATCTGTACTTCTTGTTGAAGAAATTACACTTAAATGGGCCAGAAATCTGTGGAAATGTTTGGTAATTTCATGTAGACAAGCTTTAATAAATGTTCCTGTGCTTCTTGATAGCAGGAAGAGCAGGAAGGCTCAAGAGTAAAAACAATAATTTCAGTCATCTTTTCAGCAAAGTGTTCATTAACACCGGGGAAAGGCGTTCTGTAGGAGTTTCAGGAAGAAGTTTCCGTTATTTTTCATGAAGCAAAGTGTCCACCCTCAGATGTTTCACAAAGATAGAGGGGTGTTCCATTGTGAAGAAACAGCCTTGCTCAACTGCATCTATGGTATGTGGCTGAGGTATGAGGTATGAGGTATGTATGAGGTGACCGTTTTTATATTATGTATAAAATGCATTATCATTATATTTTTCATGTACATTTATACTGCCTGAAAATGAATAGCGGAGACTACTCATCCTCTGCTCTCCATCCCTGCTCTAATTTGTTAAAACCTTTCTTATCAAAATGAGAAGACAATTAGCCTTTCATTATTTGTTACACTCATCTGAAGACTTTTAAAACTAGCTATGATTTTAAAATGTAGCTGTTTTGTGCCCTCAGCCTTTGTAAAACTTGTGATTCATTGTTCATGCGAAATTTTCATTTGAATGTACTGAAGAGTAATCTAATTGAACATATCTAATATATTCCTACAAGGAAACATAAAATGCCTGGAAACTTTAATACAGTGAAACCACTATTTTACTAGTTTTAGAGAGTCGACAGCTCTAGCTAAATGGAAAATAATGTTTTTTCTTGTTAGAAGAAAACTTCTTAAGTCAAAACATATAAAGAGAACAAAAACAAAGGACTGTTTTATGAAAGGGGGCTAACAAGGTGACAAGGCAAGAGAATGCTTTAAGGCAATAGTAAAACTTCGTCCTGCAGGGAAGCTGAAGACAGAAACTATCCAACACAAAATAGCTTAAGGATTTCCCTGAAACAAACTGACCAGGTTCAATAGACACTTCTTTCTCCAGTGGTCTATAAATAGTTAACATTGCTGAGAGTCAACTCAAAGACAAGAAAGACTGCATAAAGAACTCACAGAAAATCAGGACAAGTATGGCTGCTTGAAAGGGTCAGAGAACAGCCAAGATGTCTAAAAGAAGCAGAGACTGAGAAAACTGCCTTGAAAAAAAAGAAATGCAGCTGTGTTGCCTGGAAGATGCTCAGACAAATAGTGTGATCTAGAAAGGATGTTCTCCCACCTGTCAAGTTGTCTGCAGGCTGTGCAGTGTGATTCACACTTCCAGTTTTTTGTGACTTTTCGCCCACACTGAGATGAACTTTGTTTACAAAGCTGTCTTTGAGACATTTCAACTCCTACAAACAACTCTTCACCCGTATTCCTATAAGTTAGTCACATAAAACTCATTCATTTGCCAAGTAGGACCTTGGTGCAGTCTATTCTTTATATTGGTTCACTAGGTGGAAGAAGGAATATTTGTTCATATCTCCCCAGGAATAGAGTAACAGTTATGGTTGGGTGGAAATATTAGAATATATAATTATTATTATAAAAATGAGAAGAATGTGAACAAAGAGAATAGTGCTATATCTGGTGTGAATCTTTGCCTTAAATGGCACAAAAATCTTAATTATATGAATTCAGTATAATTTTATGAAAAATAAAAAATAGCAGGAAGCCGTTGTCAGTTTACAGCGTCTAAGCAAAAAGCCAATAACAGTGTCTCCTGAGAAGCCCTCAGTGTTGCGAAGACTATATGCCCCAGTACAGGGGAATGCCAGGGCCAGGAAGGAGGAGTAGGTGGGTTAGGGTGCAAGGCTGGGGGGGGAGGGTATAGGGGACGTTTGAAGAGGAAACTAGGAAAGGGGATAGCATTTGAAATGTAAATGAAGAAAATAACTAATAAATAAAAAATTAACATTTAAAAAAGGAAAAATATCAAACTTTTGTTACTTCATCTAATTTTGTTCATCTAATTTTGTTACTTTACATTAATGGGAATAAATGCTAAACAGTATCTCCCATCCTCTCATAACTACCTTCCTTGTTGGGTGATTTGGGTTTTCTGGGTTCATCTATCTTTTCTTCCTTTTCTTTCTTTCTTTCTTTCTTTCTTTCTTTCTTTCTTTCTTTCTTTCTTTCTTTCTTTCTTTCTTTCTATCTTTCTTTTCTTTCTTTCTTTCTT
>NC_034597.1:79848916-79856635 GCF_900095145.1 Mus pahari | reverse complement strand
TTATTTTTTTAGACAGGGTTTCTCTGTATAGCCCTGGCTCTCCTGGAACTCACTTTGTAGACCAGGCTGGCCTCGAACTCAGAAATCTGCCTGCCTCCTGCCTCTGCCTCCTGAGTGCTGGGATTAAAGGCATGCGCCACCACGCCCGGTTTTTCTTCCTTTTCTATTCTACTTCTCCTCATACACAGGTACTTTCATGATAACTATGTTGCATTTAGAATGGTTGTAATGTATTAAAAATGAGATTAATTTGCAAAAAACCAGTGCCTCCCAAAATTTTAACATTGTAGCATAGTTCATAAACTCACTAGAGATTAGTAAAATGCCTTAGAAATAATACCTTGTGAGATACTTTAATGGCAGATCATATTGACCTCCAATTTCTTTTTACTTTTTTGCTACATTCAAACGAATTTCTTTATACAATATATCTAGATCTCTGTTTCTCTTCACTCAACTCATTTTCTTTCTACTTCAATTTCTATCAGAATCTGCATTCTGTTCTGTCTCACCTTAGAAAACAAATAGACATATAATGAATAACAATAAAACATAAGATTAAGCAAAACCAAACCAATCAGGATAGGAAAAAATAAAAGGCAAACATAACAAGGTATGCCCTATAAGTGGATATTAACATAGAAGTTCAGAATACCCAAGATATAATTCGCAAACCACATGAAACTCAAGAAGTAAGACCAAAGTGTGAATACTTCAATCCTTCTTAGAAGGGGGAACGAAATACCCATGGAAGGAGTTACAGAGACAAAGTGTGAAGCAGAGACTGAAGGAATGACCATTCACAGACTGCCCCACCTGGGGATCCATCCCACATACAACCACCAAACACAGACACTATTGTGGAAGCCAACAAGAGCTTGCTGACAGGAGTTTGATGTAGCAGTCACCTGAGAGGCTCTGCCAGTGCCTGACAAATACAGAAGTGAATGCTCACAGCCATCCATTGGATGGAGCACAGGGCCCCCAATTAAGGAGCTAGAGAAAGGGCCTAAGGAGCTGAAGGTGTTTGCAGCCCAATAGGAGGAACAACAATATGAACTAACTGGTACCCCTGTGACTAAACCATCCCTGTGTCCTTTGGATTAAAACTACTCTATCATGATGGATGATTGTTTTGATGTGTTCTTGGATTTGGCTTTCAAGAATTTTATTGAGTATTTTTTGCATTGCTATTCATAACGGAAATTGTTCTGAAGTTCTCTTTCTCTGTTGGGTCTTTGTGTGGCTTAGATATAAGCATAATTGTGGTCTCATGGAATGAATTGGGTAGTGTTCCTTCTGTTTCTATTTTGTGGAATAATTTGAAGAGTTGTGGTTTTAATTCTTCTTTGAAGGTCTGGTAGAATTCTGCACTAAAGCCATCTGGCCCTGGGCATTTTTGGTTGGGAGCTTTTACGACTTCTATTTCCTTCTGTAATATGTACCTGTTTAGATAGTTTACCTGCTCTTGATTTAACTTTGGTATGTGGTATCTGTCTAGAAAACCATCCACTTCATCTAGATATTTCCAGTTTTGTTGAATATAGACTTTTGTATTAGGATCTGATGATTTTTTTTTTGAATTTCCTCTGTTTCTGTTGTTATATCTCCCTTTTCATTTCTGATTTTGTTAATTTGGATACTACTCCTTTGCCTTCTGGTTAATCTGGCTAAGGGTTTATCTATCTTGTTTTCTACAAGAACCAGCTCCTAGTTTGGTTAATTTTTTTTATAGATCTTTTGTTTGTTTGTTTGTTTGTTTCTTTCGTTCTTTCTTTCTTTCTTTCTTTCTTTCTTCCTTCCTTCCTTCCTTCCTTCCTTCCTTCCTTCCTCCCTCCCTCCCTTCCTCCCTCCCGTCTTTCTTTCTTTTTTCCCTACTTGGTAGTTTTTAGTCTTGAGTTTGATTATTTCCTGCCATCTACTCCTCTTGGATGTATTTGCTTCTTTTTGTTCTAGACCTTTCAGATGTGCTGTCAAGCTGCTAGTGTATGCTTTCTCCATTTTCTTTTTGAAGGTACTCATAGATATGAGATTTCCTCTTATCACTACTTCTATTGTGTCCCATAAGTTTGGCTATGATGTACCATCATTTTCATTCTTAAATTTAAAGTCTTAAATTTCTTTATTTCTTTCTTGACCAAGTTATCACTGAGTCGAGCATTGTTCTGCTTCTATGTGTATGCGAGCTTTCTAATGTTTTTGTTGTTAATGAAGCCCAGCCTTAGTCCATGGTGAACTGATAGGATGTGTGGGATTATTTCAATCTTCTTGTATCGATTAAAGCATGTTTTGTAACCACTTGTGTAGTCAAATTTTGGAGAAGTTATCATGAGGTTCTGAGAAGAAGGTATATTCTTTTGTTTTAGGATGAAATGTCCTATAGATATCTGTTAAATATATTTGTTTCATAACTTCTGTTAGTTTTACTGTGTCTCTATTTAGTTTCTGTTTTCATGATCTGTACATTGCTGAGAGTGGGGTGTTGAATTCTCCCATTCTTATGGTGTGAGGTGCAATGTGTGTTTTGAACTTTAGTAAATTTTACTTTCTGAATGTGGTTGCCCTTGCATTTGGAGCATAGATGTTCAGAACTGAGAGATTATCTTGGTAGATTTTTTGTTTCCTTTGATGAGTATGAAGTGTCCTTCCTTATCCTTTTTGATAAGTTTTGGTTGAAAGTCAATTTTATTCAATATTAGAATGGCTACTCCAGCTTGTTTATTGGGACTTTTTGTTTTGAAAATTTTTTCCAGTCCATTACTCTGAGGTAGTGTCTGTCTTTGACACTGAAGTTCATTTTCTGTATGCAGCAAAATGTTGGGTCCTGTTTACATATCCAGTCTATATCTTTTTATTGAGGAATTGAATCCATTGATATTAAGAGATATTAAGGAAAAAAGATTGTAGCTTCCTGTGATTTTTCTTGTTAGAGGTGGAATTATGGTTGTGTTACAACCTTCTTTTGAGTTTCTTGAAAGATGATGACTTTGTTGCTTTTTCTAGGGTGTAGTTTCTCTCCTTGTGTTGTAGTTTTCAATCTATTTTCCTTTGTAGAGCTGGATTTGTAGAAAGATAGTGTTTAAATTTGTTTTTGTCGTGGAATACACTGGTTTCTCCATCTATGGTAATTGAGAGTTTTGCTGGGTATAGTAGCTTTGACTGGCATTTGTGTTTTCTTAGGGTCTGTATAACATCTGCCCTGGATCCTCTGGCTTTTATAGACTCTGGTGAGAAGTCTTGTGTAATTCTGATAGATAGGCCTTTACATGTTACTTGACCTTTTCCTCTTACTGCTTTTAATATTCTTTCTATGTTTTGTGCATTTGGTGTTTTGATTATTATGTGATGGGAGGAAATTTTTCTGGTCCAATCTACTTGGAGTTCTGTGGGATTCTTGCATGTTCATGGGTATCTTTTTCTTTAGGTTAGGGAAGTTTTATTCTATAATTTTGTTGAAGATATTTACTGGCTCTTTAATTTCAGATTGTTTGCTCTCTTCTATACCTTCTATCCTTAGGTTTGGTCTTCTCATTGTGTCCTGAGTTTCTTGGATGTTGTGTGTTAGGAACTTTATGCATTTCACATTTTCTTTGATTGTTGTATTAATGGTTCCTATGGTATCTTCTGCACCTGAGATTCTCTCTTCTGTCTCTTGTATTCTGTTGGTGAGGCTTGCATCTATGATTCTTGATGTCTTTCCTAGATTTTCTACCTCCAGAGTTGTCTCCCTTTGTGATTCCCTTTTTATTTCCATCTTTTAATCCTGGATGGATTTGTTCAATTCTTTCTCCTGTTTGGTTCTGTTTTCCTGGAACACTTTAAGTGATTTTTGTGTGTTTCTTCTTTAATGCTTCTACCTGTTTACCTGTGTTCTACTGTATTTCTTTGTTTGTTGTTTGTTTGTTTGTTTTGAGACAGGGTTTCTCTGTATAGCACTGGCTGTCCTGGAACTCACTTTGTAGACCAGGCTGGCCTCTAACTCAGAAATCTGCCTGCCTCTGCTTCCCGAGTGCTGGGATTAAAGGCATGTGCCACCACACCCAGCTCTCTACTATATTTCTTTAAGGGAATTATTTATGTCCCTCTTAAAGTTTTCTATCATCATCCTGAGATGTTATTTTAAATCTGAATCTTACTTTTCTGGTTTTTGGGGTATCTAGAACTTGTGGTGGGAGAACTAGTTTCTCGTGATTCCAAGTAGTCTTGGTTTCCATAAAGATTCTTGTGCTTGCCTCTTACTCTCTGGTTGTCTCTGGTGTTAGTTGGTCTTCCTGTCTTTGACTGGAGCTTGGCCCTCCTGTGGGCCTGTAAACCTGTGATCTTAGGTGTGTCAGCACTCTTGGGGAGAGACCAGTTTTCTCCTGGGCAGGGTTTGGTTACAGAGGGCTGTGGGATATCCTTATCTCTGGAGTGCAGATGGAGACCAGAAGGATCCTGTCTCTAGCTGCTCCACTGTTCCTGTGCCCTTTGTGCTCTTGGACAGTCCTGCTTTGGACAGTTATTGGAGCAAGATTTGTTATCTTACTTATGAGTTTAGGAGTGAGGGCACTCCTAGGATGTCAACAATGTCCTGGTGGGATTTGTGTGCAGGGATGGGGGCGGTGAGGCATCCTTAAATTCAGGGTGCTGATGGAAACTGGAAGGATCCTATGCTGTGCTTTGTTTTGAAGGGCTTGTTTCCATGTTGTCTTTTTCACCTGTCTGGCTCTTACATTCTTTTATGCAGAATTAACTGAGACCCAAGGGAGCAGTTTGTTAGAGACATATTTTTAGGGCTGAGCATTCCAAGGTTCTTACTCTCTGTATAATATCTACTGTGCATCTCTATATTTGTTCCTATCTACCACAGGAAGAACCTTCTCTAATGATGAGAGAGCAAGGAAATTATCTATGAGTATAAGTGGATATCATTTAGAGTAACTTAATAGCAACAATCCTTTTGCAGAACCATAGTACTTGTACTTCTAAGTCTGTGGGCAATCTAGTCTCAGGTTCTTGGCCTCTCAATCATCATAGGGTATGAGTTCGATCTCAACGAGAAGTCTCTAACTTCTATTAGATAGTGCTTGGTTAGTCCCATAAGGTTTGTGCCACAATTATCCTTGTATAATTTGCAAGCAGGACACCATTATTGTAAAACTATTTGTAGCCTGGTTAATATTTAGTTTTCTACTTTGCTACCTTGCAGAGTATCTTCCAGAACAATTGATACTAGTCAATAGGAATGAAGACTCTAGATATACATCAGAAATTATATTTTTTATTTTGCGAGATAATAATATATATTATGTAACACATATTTTACTTTTCTTCTCCCTCCAAACTCTCTGATAAATCTCTACTTGCTCTCCTTAAATTTATTGCCTCTGTCATTAGTTGTTATATTTTAATTAAATAATGTATTTATTTAATTTACATCCTAATCACCTTTTCCCTTCCAATCTCTCTTCCTAGTCTTCCCAAACATTTGCCCCATCCACTATTCCTCCCATTCTCTTTAGAAAAAGGAAGTCCCAAGGAGCTCTGGGACTAAACCACCAATCAAAGAAAACACATGGTAGGACTCATGTCTCTAGCTGCATATGTAGCAGAGGATGACCTAGTTGGCCATCAATGGGAGGGAAGGCTCTTGGTCTTGTGACAATTCTATGTCCCAGTATAGGGGAGTGCCAGGGCCAGGAAGTAGGAGTGGGTGAATTAGGGAGCAGGGGAAGGGGGGAGGGTATCCCTATTTTCAGAGAGGAAATGAGGAAAGGGGATAGCATTTGTAATGTAAATGAAGATAATATCTAGCTAAAAGAAAAAAGAAAAAGGAAGTCTTCCCATGGATTAAAAAAAAAAAAGCCTTGGCACATTAAATTGCACAAAGACTAATCACATCTTCTCCTGTTTTATCTAGGTTAAGCAGCCAAGTAGGGTGAAGTGGTCCCACAGGCAGGCAAAAGCTTCAGAGTAGCCCTGTTCCCAATGTTACGAGTTCCACGTGACTGCCAAGCTACACAACTGTGACATATGTGCAGAGGGCCTAGGAAGGTCTATGCATGCTCCCAGACTCATGGCTCAGTATCTGTGAGCTCCAATGGGATTTGATGACCACAGATGGAGAAAATAAGATATTCCATGACCAGAAGAATTAAATAATATCTATCCACAAATTCAATTCCATAGAATTCATCATTCTGCTGCATATAAGGAACACACTTCAGCATTAAAGATAAAATTACCTCAGAAAAAGGGCTTGAAAAAGATTTTCCAAGCAAATGGACCCAAGAAGAAAGTTAGTGTAGAGATACTAATATCTATCAAAATGGACTTTCGCCCAAAATGAATCAAAATAAAAATTATGTGGAAGAACTCTTCTTACTCATCAAAGTAAAAGTCCAGCAAGATGAAATCTCAATTCCGAATATATATGTCCAAATGCATAGGTACAAACTATTGTAAAAGAAACAATATTAAAACATAAGTCATATATCCAACCTCATGCATTAAAAGTGGGAGACTTCAACACCCTACTCTCTCAATGGGTAGTTCTTCAAGATGGAAATTTAACAAAGAAACAATGGGACTACCTCACTCCTATTCAAACATAACTAATAGATGTCTACAGAATATTTCACAAAAGCATATAAAAATGCTGTCTTCTCAGAACCTCGAAGCGCTTTCTCCAAAACCGACCGTGTGCTCACTCAAAAACAAAGTCTCTCCTAATGCAAGAGCATTGACAGACACCCCTGCACTTTATCAGAGCACCACAAATTAGACTGGCCTTCAACAGAAAAACAGAAATAACATAGAGCTTACCAACTCATGAGAGCTAAGAAACTCTACTCATTGACCAGTGAGTCAAGGAAGAAATGAAGAATGAAATTAAGGACATTCTTGAATTCAATGAAAATGAATGTACAATGTAACCACACTTATGAAACACTATGAAAGCACTGCAAAAAGGGAAAGTTTATAGCTCTAAGTGACCTCACACAGAGATTAGAGAGATTACATACTAACAATTTAGAAGCACATCTGATACATCGGGATGAAAAAGAAGTAAACACACTCAAGAGAAGAAGAATGCAGGAAATAATCAAACTCAGGTATGAAATCAATAAAATAAAAACAAAGAGAACAATACAAAAAATCATCATCATCATCAACAACAACAACAACAACGACAACAACAACAAAGTCAGAGTTGGTTCTCTGAGAAAATCCCCAAGATTAACAAATGCTTAGTCAAAATAACTAAAAGGCAGAGAACAACTAGCTAAGTTAATGAAATCAGAAATGAAAAGGGAGACCTAACAATAGACCCTATGTGAGTGCAAAGAATTATTAGCTCTTACTTCAAAAGGCTGTATGCCACAAATTTTGAAAATATTAAAAAAAAATGGACAATTTTCTTGATAAATACCAGTTACCAAAGTTAAATCAAATAAGAAAAATAATCTACATACACCTATTATCCGTAAGGAAATAAAAGAAACCATTCAAAGTCAAATGACCTCCTCCTAAAAAATACAAAATGTCCAGATTGTTTTATCACATAATACTACCAGACATTGAAAGAAGAGCTAATATCATGCTCCTCAAACTATTCCACAAGATAGAAACAGAAGGAACGATATCAAA
Source organism: Mus pahari (assembly GCF_900095145.1). Lineage (NCBI taxonomy): Eukaryota > Metazoa > Chordata > Mammalia > Rodentia > Muridae > Mus > Mus pahari. The sequence goes on along the minus strand of NC_034597.1, from coordinate 79,849,006 downwards.
TTCATTATATGAGGCCCCAGTTACCCTGATACCTAAACCATGCGAAGACTCAAAAAAAAAAAAAAAAAAAAAAAAAAAAAAAAAAAAAAA
>NC_034597.1:79834532-79848868 GCF_900095145.1 Mus pahari | reverse complement strand
AAAAAAAAAAAAAAAAAAAAAAAAAAAAGCAAATTCAGAAAAAATCTTTTATACATATTGATGCAACAATACTTAACAAAATACTCACAAAAGGAATCCAAGAACACATCAGAAAAATCACCCATCACAGCCAAGTGGGTTTCATCCCACAGATGAAGGTATGGTTCATCGTATACAACCTGTCAATATAATCTATACTTTAAACAAACTTAAAAATAACCATGTCATCTCATTAGATTCTGAAAAAGCCTTTGACAAAATCCAACACTCATTCATGATAAATGTCTTATAATGGTCAAGGGCATACTTAATAAATGCAAATTATAGCAAGCCAATAGCCAATATTAAATTAAATGGAGAGAAATTCAAAGTAATTAGAATGAAATCAGGAAAAAGAAAAGACTGTGGACTCTCTCCATAATTACTCACTATAGTACTTATGTTTTAGCTACAGCAATAAGACAACTAAAGGAGGTCAAGGGGATACAAAGTGGAAAGAAAGAAGTCAATGTACAGCTATTTGTATATAATATGTTAGTATATGTTAGTGACTCCCAAGATCCTAAAAGGGACTTCTTACATCTGATAAATACCTTCAGTGAAGTGACTGGATACACTAACTAAAACCAAACAACCAAACAACCAACAACAACAACAAAAACAAAAAGATTAGCCTTCCTATATACAAATGATAAATGGGCTGAGAATGAAACTAGCAGAACAATATAGTTTATACTAGTCATAAATAATAGAAAATATCTTTGAGTAACTCTAACCAACCAACTAAAAGACTTGTATAGTTAAAAACCTCAAGGCTTTTAAGAAACAAATTAAAGAAGATATCAGAACACGGGAAAATCTCCCTTGCTCATACATTGTTACAATTAACAATAAAATTGTCCACTCTATTAAAAGAAGTCTACACTGGAGCATAGGGAATGCTAGGGCCAGGAAGCTAGAGTGGGTGAGTTCATGAGCAGGGGATGGAAGAAGGGAATGGGAGAGGGAGAGTGTTTTTTGGAGAAGAGTTCTTACACATCTTTTTATTTTTTGATTCATTTTGGTTATCCAGGAAAGGAGATAACATTTGAAAGGTAAATAAATAAAATATCCAGTACAAAAGAAGCAATCTACAAATTGAATCCAATTCCAATCAAAGATCTTTTACGAACTTGAAAAAACAGCACTCACCTTCATATGAAAAAACAAAAATCCATCTCAGGATAGCTACAACAAACATGTGCCAATATAAAAGATATTCCAGAGATATCACTAATCCTGATTTAAATCTATACTTCAGAGCAATAATAATAAAAGTACATTATATCTGCATAAAAACAGTTTGATCAATGGAATGGAACTAAGACCAAGGACTAAACCCACATACCTATGGACATTTGATCTTTAACAACGATTCAGTAAATGTTATTATACATACATAATACATATAGTACATGTTATAATTCATGTGTATTAATATTTACAGAGATAGTCATTTGGTGTTCGCTAACTAATTTATGTGTTTTTTCCTAAAGCAATTCTACTTGTTCTACTCTCCCCATTCCTTAATTGCCTCATAAAAAAAATGAGTACATTTTTGTCATTTATACCATTCCTATAGTTAAAGTTGTACTGAGGGATTATTTGCAGATAACTGTTTAGAAGGCAGAAAATGGTCACCAGAAAAGTCTTTTAGATCCAAGACTTGGAAAATTGGCTACTATGTGTTTACATGTATCTCAGGACCATAACTTGACTTCACATTATTATCTTTACAATTATTAAACCTCAGTGAAATATTTTCTTATAAACCAGATTAGATTTCTTCCTTATGTTTTTGTGACCCTCAAGTTTTAAATTATTTTGATGGTTCTTCATGAAGAACTTTTCGCTATTGTTATGAGTCATAATGTCAACACCTATGCAGGATATATGATGTGTGATCACCAAAGGGATTGTGACCCACTGGTTTAGAACTGATGCTCTAAACAGTAACAAACCTATAATGTTACTATTCATTTTCATACCATTATCTTAAAGAAATGTTGTTCCTTTTCTAAACATTTACTTTTTTACTAGTGGGATACTGATGTCCTAAGATTTCATAAAAGCTTCCAAACTTTTGAACAAAAAGGGATGCTAAACAAATTGACCTTGGCCAGGAAAGAAGGTGAGTAGTTCCAGACCACTGTCTCATTTGTTCCAATCTGGATGCAGCTCCCACAGTTCAAATGATTCTGGCATGATGATAGACTTACAAGAGCTTTATTCTTATGGAAAGTCATATCATATGAACACATAAAAGTGATTTAATATTGTCTATTCAGACATTTCATAGTTTCTATAATGTATGGAATGAATCTGAACACAAGACTATATAAATTAAATCTCGAAGACAAAGCTAATGAGCATACCTAGTATATTTTGAAAAAAGGTACTTTAATTTTATATGGTACATGTGGAATCTATATATCTTCCTTCAAGAATGTACATAAAACTGTAGAACTCTGATTTATTCTGAAAGGAAATAAATATTGACTTTTCCATGCTATAGAAAATTACAATAATTTTATACAAACAACATCTAGTTATTCATTCTCCCATGTATGAACAATTTCTACATCCAGAAACAAATGAAAACTCATCATCATAGACTTAGATAATATTATAATAAAATGAATATTTATGATAAATATAAAAGAATAAGATAATAATATATTTCATATAGCAAATAGAATAATACATATTATTTTATGTGAATAATATTTATACTTAAAATTGTGCAGAATAAATATGGACAAAATGAGTATAAACAAGTAGGTACAAAGGTGGTACAATGTTTCAAGAGATTAAGATACTTACTGCCAAGCCCAGTGTCACGAGTTCAAGTCAAACAACCTACATAATATAAATGAACACTGAATCTGACTGTTGTAATCTAACCTCGACATGTATCCTATAGCACACATGTACTCAGAAAAACTAGGAAATAAATATGGCAATGAAAATAAAAGGAAAATCTTTAAGTTCTGAAATACATATAATGCAGCTGAATCATTTCAAAATTTTGTTAGTAATACATCAATGTTAAGCAATATATTTGTCAAATATATTTCAATCACTTTCTTTTTTCATTGCTTAAAATCGCCCATGTTAAGAAGGCATACTAGAATTTGGTTAGGAAGAATTATGAAATGTTTTATAAATATCAAAAGCCCATAAATGGCCCTCATTGTAGCTAAAACAGAGAAAAAATCATTGAAAATCAAAATACGGAAGTTTCCTAAAAATTCTAAGAGGGGGAAGCACTGTTTTTAATTTTAGAATGTAACAGTAGAGGTGAAGATATGGGATCTGCAGAATACTGGTTATAGGTAGAGGTAAGCATAAAGCCACTGTGAGAAAGTTTACGGAATGCCTATGGAAAGCAAAGGAGATAAGGAAATCACTCAAAGCGAAGTGTCATAATGTAAATTAATACAAAACATATTAGCAAAAGGATGAAGCGCTATCATTTATAATGAAATTGGGGGATGTAATACTGAACAGAAATTTTGATGAAAAGGAAAGGAAGGTATATGGCAGCAATTGTACCATCGCATGAAAGAAACACAGATCTGTGGTAATTGAGCAACTTTTGTGTGAACATTAGATTTTCCCTGCATTGTTTTTTTTTAAAGAACTATAAATTACTTGCATTCGACAAATGAATTGAAGAGAAAATGTAGTTCGTAGAAGTGTCTTCTAAAATATCCTACAGCTGAAAAATATGCTTTAAGCTTTCTGATGTGAGAATTACCAACCTGCTCATTCAGTTTTTAGCTTGTGAATATCCAATAACTAAATAACTAAATAAATAAATCCAATGACTGGTGTAACTTTACTTAGAATTATTTTCTTGACAGGAATGCCTATAAGTAGAAGACAGGTAAAGAAAGCATTTTGCTGTCCCATTATGATAAGAGCCTTTTGGAATATATATTTGAACTTCAGTTTCCCAAAGTAATCTGCTTTTTCAATAAGAATAATTTATCATAGTATTTGGAATATATTTTCCAACTCAAAGTTTAAATATTGTACATGCATATTAAGTAAACAGCAAACAAGTTCATGTGTGGTATACTGTATTATTCAGTTATTCCTAATATAACTCGAATTCATTGAGTATGAAGTCAAGACGTGCCAGATGTTGCTTTTCTCCTATGTACCATGCTGATGCACTTTTTTTCCAGTGATGCTCTACTAAACAAGCAAAATCCCAGGGGATGAAAATTACTTTGGCATTATTTTACTTCAAAAGAGATTGCAAGATGAATTTAGTGGTTTATGTCAAGAGTAATATCTCACAAAGAACATAAAATGGTAGCTCTTATAAGATTTGTGGTCAACTATGTAACTTATTATTTTATTTGTTATCCTATTGTCAGTGTATTATGTGACTGTAATTTGAACATGGGAACTACTCATACAAGGTAAGTTCTTGAGCAATGACCTACACCAGCACATATAGTTAGATTAAAAAAAAAATCCTGAGATATAATTCATCACATACTATTCAATATAATGTTATAAAAGTTGTGTTCTGCACATTTATATAGATTATTGTTTTTTATGACTAATTCCTCTTACTAGCCTTTTCTTAGTTTTTTTTACTGAAAATAGTATTTACTATATTGCAATTTTCTTAATAATCCATTCTTAATTGTGAAGAAATAATATCAAAATACATAAATGCATAAATATTTTGCCATCCATTTGTTTTGGGAAATATCTATCTATCTATCTATCTATCTATCTATCTATCTATCTATCTATCTATCTATCTATTTTTATTTTACATTCCATAGTTTATTCCTCCATCCACCCTCCTGCTGCTCCACATCCCATACATATCTCTTTCCCAGCCCCTTGTCTCCGTGTATATGTCCCCATCCCCCATGCCACCTGACCTCTAAACTCAATGGGTCCTCCACTCTCTTGAGGGTTAGGTACACCCTCTCTGAATGAACACTTACTGGATCATATAGCAACTCTAAATGATTTCAGACACTATCAACTTTCCCCAAGTGGTTCGTGTGTCATCATTACTACAAACATCAGAAGCGTAGGCTTAGTTTTTTAAAACCTACTTTTAATATGAATTCTCAAATACTGCCATCCCATTTCTAGCCCACCACCCAAAGGTAGGGTGTAAAAGATGTAAAAGAGGAAAAGCAGATGTGGACCTGTCCAGAAGCAGTCCTTTTGGTTGATTCCAATCTCCATTTCTCAGGATACCAGCAGTCCAGTTCACTGGTGTCAGGACACCAAACACAAACCAGCAGTAACACGATCCAGCAGAAATATGCAGGCCTCTTCCAAATGGGCACGAGCAAGCAGGAGTCACCAAAACCAGCCAGGATGCCAAGGGAAGTTCTTAAAACATTGCAGACTTTCGTCCCAGTGTCAGAACATTCTTATTTATATGGGCTGTGGTTAACTCCGTGTCTTTCTTTTTTATAAATCATGATTTGGAAAATTATTTCATTATTAGTGCCCTATTTCATGTTAGTGATATGGTTTGATTATCATTTCTTCCATTTTTAATGTATTCTGAAGAGTGTCCATGCCTACAAATTTTATCATATACAACACTATTAAATAATTATAAATAATGCATATTTTTCTATGTGTTTTGTTTTGTGTTCAGTACAATTAGCTCACAAAATGAACTCTCCGATGCATTTTTTATTATGCCTGTGTTGTGGAAGGTAAGACTCTAGCTGTATTCTGCAGGATTTGGTCCTGTTATTTGACTCAACTGCATTTACTAAAAACGGCACTTGTCAGCTGGGCAGTGGTAGAACACACTTTTGATCCCGGAAACCTGGAAGCAGAGACAGGTGGAACTCTGAGTTTGAAGTTAACCTGGTCTACACAGTGAGTTCAAGGATTGCAAAGCCTCTAAAGGGAAACACAGTGTTGACATGTCCCCCAAAAGAAAACAACCATTGCTTTTTCAACTAAATGTATTTAATATCTTAATTAAAGCTCAATTTACCAAAGATACATAGACTTGTTTCAGGATTCATAATTCTATCCCAATGATTATTATTATATCTTTTCAAAGACAATAAGCTTTCTTAATTACCATTTCTTTGTGGTGTGTTGTAACATTTAAATGTATGTGTCCTCCTTCCATTTTCTATTTATATTATAGGTAGAGGTGTCATGAGTAACATTTACATACAAAAATAACTTTAATATTGACTTGTAGTTTCTAAAATATGTGAATTGGAATTCTCATGAGATTTGTGTGAACTTATGAATTACTTCTGGTATTTGTGTTTAATAAAAGTAATCTTTTCACTACATGAAGTTCTCAACCTGTGAGTTGCATCTTCTTTGGGGATCCAATCATCCTCTCATGGCATGGCATATCAAATATCTTGCATATCACATATTTACATTACAATTCACACTTAGCAAAATTCCAATTATGAAGTAACAACAAAAATAATTTTATGGTTGGGGGTTCATGAAAGTGTTATAGCATGAAGGAGGTTAGGAGTACTGCATAAGTGGAAATGTTTTATTTTTTTAGGATTTATTTATTTATTATATGTAAGTACATTGTAGTTGTCTTTAGACAAGGGAATCAGGTCTTGTTACAGAGGATTGTGAGCCACCATGTGGTTGCTGGGATTTGAACTCAGGACCTCCTGAAGAGTACTCAGTACTCTTAACTGCTGAGCCATCTCTCCAGCATTGTATTTATTTTTGGTGTGTACTGTTCAAAGTATATGATTTACATCTATTTTATGAAATTGGTCACTAAATATTTGCAACTAGAAATAATACTGTCCTCTAAATATTATATGAGAATAATCATTGCATGCTTTCAGAAATACAATTGATTTTTCCTTATTGATTTGTATTAACTTTGATACATATATTGTTTGTTAAGTTTAACATATTTTTTAGTTGAGTACCTGGGTATTTCATTGAAAAAGAACATTTTTAAATAAAAATTATGATTACATTGTCTGTTTCAATTTACATGTCATTTTACTACTTTTGTTGAAAATTTCCTCTTAAAAGTTTACACAGGAGTTAAAACTCCAACATCTTCACTTTCTTCCTGATATTGTAGGCAACAATTGAATTTTCAATATGAATAATTGAATTCGTCATGAAGACTTTAGATGCTTTTATTATCATGAGATTTTTCTTCTTCTTCATTTTTTTTTATAGGTTTCTGAGTATATTTCAGTTGAAGCTGCATTAGGCACAGTCAATTTTGTAACCCATTGTTATGATAATAAGTTTTTAAAATTTGCATACCTGGTACTTTAAGAAACATTCTCTCACATAGACAAAATAACTGAGAAAACCAATTTAAAACAGGAAAGAGGTTTGTTTATCCCCACCCCTAAACATATTTCTTTATTCATATTCACTTTATACTTCTGCTGTTGCTTTGGGTTTCAAATATATTGATATAACAATGACAAATGAGTGGTATTAACAGGAAATATTGATACCATATCACTTTTCCTCTAGTGAAGTATTTGTTTCTTAGTGTGATACTGCCTTTGTATAGCATACTAAATATATGCCCTGTCTTTTCATGGGCATATTAAAGACACTTTTGTCATTCTCAAATATTCTACAAAATTCAAAATTAAAGATTGATTGCTGAGCTAAAACATGTGTGTGTGTGTGTGTGTGTGTGTATGTGTGTGGTTATTATTCATGTTAGGAATAACATGACCCTTGTTTATTATAAATTTGTAAAGAAACTTAATTTTCATCTAATAATTTTGGTATTTTCTATTATTTAAAAATGTGTTGATTCTTTGGTGAATACATATTTATTATTACTTTATTGGTATTTGATAATGAATCCATCCTCTCATTCTTCTTTCCAGTAGTAATTTAGTTTTCTTTCTCATTTCTTCTCCTTTAAACAGTATAAATACTTGTCAGTTTATGTATTTGAAATAATGATATTTTCATAAAAGTCCTATATTGCATTTCTGCCATCTATTCAAATTACTCATGTAATGTCCTATTGTTTACATCCATATCAATTTATCACCAGAAGGAGCACTAATTATTGGAATGTCTTACTTTCTGCCTCTTGTTGGCTCATATGACATAGGGATTTATTTTTTATTTTAATGTTATTGTTTTACACATTTACTTTATATCCTATTCACTGCCCCCTCCTAGTCATCCTCTCTATCCCCCATCCCCTATCCTCCATCTTCCCTGAGCTGGTGTCTCCCACCTGTCTATTCCCCCCACCCTGAAACTTCAAGTTTTTCTGAGGCTAGGCGATTCCTTTCCCATTGATAAGAGATAAGACCTAGGAAAATATCCCACAGATAGGCAACAACTTTTGGGATAGCTCCAACTCCAGTTGTTTTGAAGACCAAGCTGCACATCTGCTACATATGTATAGGGAGGCCTAGGTCCAGCCTATGTGTTCTTCGATTGGTGTTCAGACTCTGAGAGTCCCAAGGGTCCAGGTTAGTTGGCTCTGTTGGTCTTCCCATAGAGTTCTTCTCCTCTTCAGCCCAAAATCTTTCCTCACATTCTACCATAAGAGTCTCCAAGCTCTATCCATTGTTTAGCTATAGGTGTCTGTATCTGTCTGACTCAGCTGCTGGGTGGAGTTTGTGCTTTTAAATATAAAAAAATTCAGTCATACTAAATGAGAAGAATAGGGCTCTGCTGACATAGCAACTCTTTTTGAATAAACATTTATTCACTTGCTGTGCAGATTTAGAACTTACTTATTTTATTTTACTTAGGTTTTGAACATCTATCATTTCCTTTAGAAAAGAAATGTTCCCATTAAGATGTTCAAGGTGAGTTGCTAAAAGTTATTTGCTTCCAAATTAAGAAAATACTTTCATTCATTGGAGTACTGAGTTATCTTTTCACCAAATATTAATTATATTAATTTTCATAACATTCAAATTTTATTTTAAGTATGTGAGTATTTTATATGCTTCTGTATATGTTCATTCTGTGTGTCTGTTGCCTGAAAAATTCAGAATCATATCACCTAGAACTGGAGTTATAGATAGTTTTGAGTCACTATGTGTGTTGGTTCTGGCAACTGAGCCCTTGTCCTCTTATAGAGCAATCGTTCTTCTGAACTGCTGAGGTAGCTCTTCACCCATGAAATGGATTATTTTGGGAGTCAGTTCTACTTCGCACATCAGGAATGAAAGCTAAAAATTCACAATATTGTAATAAACTATGTAATTTATACAAGTAAGTGACTGAGAAAGTTGCATGTAACAGAGTACATATTTAACGATAACATTGCAGTAACAGTTTGACTCTCAGGAGGTTCTTCATAGCCATGCACACAGGTGAGACACCCCTGTCCCAATACCTGGGGCAGATTCAGCGCTGTAGAACCCCTCCCACACCCTGAGACATCTTTACTTCCAGGAGGTCTGTCACAACCAGGTCCATGGAAGAGAAAGGCTCCAGTAAGAGATAGCAAGGCCAATTAACTCCAGAGATGAGCAAATGTAGAGAGGCACACACACGAATATAAGCAACAGAAACTAATCCCATTTGGCACCATCAAAAACCAATTCTCCCACCACAGCAAGCCTGAATACCCAAACACACTTGAAAAGGAAGAATCTGACCTAAAAGCACATCTCATAAAGTTGATAGAGGACATTAAAGAGAACATAAATAACTCCCTTAAAAAATACAGGAGAACAAAGTTAAATAGGTAGAAGCCCTTAAAGATGAAACATATAAATCCTTTAAAGATGTACAGGGAAACACAATCAAACAGGTCATAGAATTGAGCAAAAATGCTCAAAATCTAAAAAAATAGAAACAGAAACAATAAGTACATCACAAAGGGAGCCAACCCTGGAGATGGAAAACCTAGGAAAATGATCAGGAGTTACAAAGGCAAGCATTGTCTACAGAATACTAGAGATAGAAGAGAGAATCTGAGACTTAGATGATACTAACTCAACATTACTCAAATAAAATAAAAAATGCAAAAACCTCCTAACCCTAAACATCAAGTAAATTAAAGACACAATGTAAGGACCAAACCTAAGAATAATAGGAAAAGTTGAAAGTGAAGATTCCTAATTCAAAGAGCCAGAAATCATCTTCAACAAAATCACAAAAGAAAACTTCCCTAATATAAAGAAAGGGATGGAGATAAACATACCAGACACCTACAGAACACCAAACTGATGGGACCAGAAAAGAAATTTCTCCTGTCACATAATAATCAAAATACTAAATATAGAAAACAGAGAAATATTATGAAAAATGGTAAGGGGGAAATGTCAAATAACATACAAAGGCAGACCTATCAGAGTTACACCAGAGTACTAAATGGAGACTCTAAAAGGTAGAGGATCTTGGAAAGGTATTATACTGACCCTAAGACAACACAAATGCCAGCCCAGGCTACTATACCCAACAAAATTCTCAATCACCATAGTTGGAGCAACCAAGATATTTTATGACAAAACTAAATTTAAACAATATCTTTTCACTAATCCAGCCCTAAAGAGGATAATAGAAAAAAATACAAGAAGAAAAACAGGAAATCAATTGTGTCACAACTGAAAAGGAAGGACCACACAAACATAATACTTCCTCTAAAAACATAAATAACAGGAAGGGACAATCATTGGTCTTTAAAATCTCTCAGCTTTAATGGATTCAATTTCCTCTCCCCCAAAAAAGATGTAGGCTAACAGAATGGATATGTAAACAGGACTCAGAATTTTGCTGCATAGAGGAAACATACTTTAGTGACAAAGACAGATGTTACCTCCGAGTAAAAGGCTAGGAAAAAAAAAATCCAAACAAATGGTCCAAAGAAACAAGCTGGAGTACACATTGTAATATCCAACAAGATAGACTTTAAACCAAAAGTTATCATAAGAGATGTGGAAGGACACTTCACAAACATCAAAGGAAAAATCAATCAAAATGATCTCTCAGTTCTGAACATTTGCACGCCCCAATTGCAAGGACACACTCATTGTAAAAGAAACTTTACTAAAGCCCAAAAAACGTATTGAACTTCGCACAATAACTGTGGGAAAATTCAAGATACCACTCTCACCAATGGACAGATCATGGAAACAGAAGCTAAACAGAGAAACATTGAAATTAACAAAAGCTATGAAACAAATGGTTTTAACAGATATTTACAGAACATTTTGATACAAAACAAAAGAATATACTTTCTTCTCAGCACCTTGTTATCTTCTCCAAAACTGACCTTATATAAAGACACAAAACAAGCCTCAACAAATAAAAGATGTTTGAAATAATCCCATGCATTCTGACAGGTCACCACAGAATATGGTTGTTCTCTAATAGCAAAAGCAACAGAAAGCCCATATACTCATGGAAACTGAACAACTCTCTACTCAATGATAACTTAGTCAGGAAAGAAATAAAGAAATTAAAGACTTTCAAGGATTTAATGAAATTAAGTACAGCATCCTCAAATTTATGGGGCACAATAAAAGCAGTGCTAAGAGGAAAATTCATAGCACTGAGCATCTTCATAAACAAATTGGAGTAAACCTAATCTGACTACCTAACAGCACATCTGAATGCTCTAGAACAAAAAGAAGAAAGCACTGCCCACCCAAGGCAGCAGGAAATAACCACACTCAGGGCTGAAATCAACAAAGTAGAAAAAAAAAAAAAAAAAAAGAATGATACAAAGAATCAATAAAACTAACAGCTGTTCTTTGAAAAAATCAACAAGATGGATAAATCCTTAGCTAATCTAATTAAAGGGCACAGAAATAGTATCCAAACTAGCAAATTCAGAAATGAAAAGGAAGACATAACAAGAGAAACTGAGGAAATAAAAAAAAAAAAATCATCAGATCCTACTACAAAAGACTATATTCAACAAAACTGGAAAAATCTATATGAAACTGATGATTTTGAAGAGAGACATCAGGTATTAAAGGTAAATCAGAACCAGATTAACTATCTAAACTGTCCTATAACTCCTAAGAGAAACAAAAACAGTTATTAAGTCTCACAACCATAATAAAAGCACAGGGCCAGATGGTTTTAGTGAAGAATTGTATCAGACCTTCAAAGAAGGCCTAATAGCAATACTTTTCCAACTTCCACAAAATAGAAACAGAAGGAATACTATCAAATTTGTTCTATGAAGCCACAGGTATGTTAATATCTATAGGACACAAGACCCAATAAAGAAAGAGAATGTCATACCAATTTCACTTATGAGAATCAATAAAAAATACTCAAGAATATTCTCACAAACAGAATCTAAAAGCACATCAAAATGATCATTCTCCATGAACAAGTAAGGTTAATTCTAGGGATTCAGGGATGGTTCAATATACAGAAATCCAAAAATGTAATAAACTATACAAACTTAAAATGTACAAACAAACAAAAATATCCCTCACATAATTACCATATTAGATGCCGAAAAGCATTTGACAAAATACAACACCCCTTCATGTTAAAAGTATTAGAAAGATCAGGAATTTAAGGCACATCTCGAAACATAATAAAAGTAATATGCAGAAAACTAACAGTCAACATCTAATTAAATGGAGAGAAACTTGAAACAATTCCACTAAATTCACAGATAAGTCACAGTTGCTCACTCTCTACTATCTATTCAATATAGTACTCAAAGTTCTAGTTAGAGCAATTAGGCAACAAAAGGGAGTCAAAAGATACAAATTGGAAAAGAGAAGTCAAAGTATCACTATTTGTGAATGATATGAAAGTTTATACAAGAGGCCCCCAAAACTCAGAAAATTCAGAAAATTCCTACTCCTGATAAACAACTTCAGTGGCGTGGCTGGATACAAAATTAACTCAAATCAGTAGCCTTCCTCTACACAAAGGATATAATTGCTGAGAGAAAAACTAGGAAAGCAACAGCCTTAACAATAGTCACAAATAATAGACAATATATTGGTGCAACTCTAACCAAGCAAGTGAAAGAAATATATAAAAAGAATTTCAAATCTCTGAAGAAAGAAACCAAAGAAAATTTCAGAAGACAGATCTTCCATGCTCATGGATCTGTAGAATTAACAAATTAAAAATGACTGCTTTACAAAGAGCAATACAGAATGAATGTTTTTAATCTTTAAAGTTTGTTTAGTTAATATGAATATTTTTGCAGTATTTATTTTTCTTGCTGTATTAGATATAAAAGGCAGACATTTGCATATGTTAAGCAAGTGCTCTATCATTGAATTATAATCTTTTCTTTTTAAATTTGAAGTTTTAAGACAGAGTATACATGGCAGAAAATGCACTTCAAAACTCTGGCTTTACAGGTAGTTGGGCTTTGAGATGTGAAACATAAAACCTGGTCTTTTCATTCATTATACAGTTATGTCCAAGGCTGCTTGAAACTTGTGATCCCTCTGTCTTAACTTCTTGAGTGCTGGTGTTAGAAGCATATGATGCCACAATTAAATATGATGAAGACTTTTATGCATTATCTTGCTTAGGGCAAAAGGTGTTAGACTACTTTGGTAAATATAATTTCTAATTGTGTGAAGTCTTTTATGTGTCAGCTTGATTAGGCCAACAGATATCCAATTATTTTGATCAATATTGTTTTTAAATATGTGTAAAATGTTTTGGAGGAGATACCATGTGGGGCTGAGAAAAAGGTATATCCTTTTGTTTTAGGATGAAATGTTTTATAGATATCTATTTAAATCCATTTGTTTCATAACTTCTGTTAGTGTCCATGTGTCTCTGATTAGTTTCTGTTTCCAGGATCTGTCCATTGGTGAGAGTGGGGTGCTGAAATCTCCCACTATTATTGACCATATAATTGGTCACAAAACAGGCCTCCACAGATACAAAAATATTGAGATTATCCATGCATTCTATCAGATCACCATTGACTAAGGCTGATCTTCAATAACAGCATAAACAATAGAAAGACAACACTCATGTGGAAACTGAACTACATTCTTCTCAATGAAAACTTGGTCAAGGATGAAATAAAGAAAGAATTAAAACACTTTTTAGAGTTTAATGAAAATGAAGCCACAACATACCCAAACTTATGGGACACAATAAAGGCAGTCCTAATAGGAAAACTCATAGCCCTGAGTGCCTCCGAAAAGAAACTACAGAGAGCATATACTAGCAACCTGACAGAAAAACTAGAAGCCCTAGAACTAGAGGAAGCAAATTCAGCCAAGAGGAGTAGAAAGCAGGAAATAATCAAACTTAGGGCTGAAATCAACCAATTGGAAACAAAAAGAATTATTCAAAGAATAAACCAAACCAGGAACTGGTTCTTTGAG
>NC_034597.1:79830434-79831484 GCF_900095145.1 Mus pahari | reverse complement strand
TCCAGAAATGAATCCACACATCTATGGACACTTAATTTTTGACAAGGGAGCTAAAACCATCCAGTGGAAAAAAGATAGCATTTGCAACAAATGGTGCTGGCACAACTGGCAGTTATGTAGAAAAATGAGAATTGATCCATTTTTATCTCCTTGTACAAAGCTCAATTCTATATGGATCAAAGACCTCTGCATAAAACCAGAGACACTGAAATTGGTAGAGGAGAAAGTGGGGGAAAGCCTCGAATGTATGGGCACAGGGAAAAAATTTCTAAACAGAACAGCAATGGCTTGTGGTATAAAATCAAGAATTGACAAATGGGACCTCATAAATTTGCAAAGCTTTTGTAAGGCGAAAGACACTGTCAACAAGACAAAAAGGCCACGAACAAATTGGGATAGGATTTTTACCAATTCTAAATATGACAGAGGACTAATAACCAGTATATACAAAGAGCTCAGGAAGCTGGACTCCAGAAATTCAAATAACCACATTAAAAATGTGGTACAGAGCTAAACAAAGAATTCTCAACTGAGGAATACAGAATGGCTGAAAAACACCTGAAAAAATGTTCAACATCCTTAGTCATCAGGGAAATGCAAATCAAAACAAACCGGAGATTCCATCTCACTCCATTCAGAATGGCTAAGGTTAAAAATTCAGGTGACAGCAGATGCTAGCAAGGTTGTGGATAATGAGGAACACTCCTCCATTGCCAGTGGCATTGCAAGCTTGTACAACAACTCTGGAAATCAGTCTGGCACTTCCTCAGAAAATTGGACATAGTACTACTCGAGGATCCAGCAATACATCTTCTGGGCACATACCTAGATGATCTTCCAACTGGTAATAAGGACACATGCTCCACTGTGTTCATAGCAGCCTTATGTATAATGGCCAGAAGCTGGAAAGAACCCAGATGTCCCTCAATAGAGGAATGGATACAGAAACTGTTGTACATTTACACAATGGAGTACTACTCAGCTATTAAAAACAATGAATTTATGAAATCTGGGGCAAATGGATGTATCTGGAGGATATCATCCTTAGTG
>NC_034597.1:79818552-79829964 GCF_900095145.1 Mus pahari | reverse complement strand
AACAATATGAACTAACCAGTACCCCCTGAGCTCGTGTCTCTAGCTGCATATGTAGCAGAAGATGGCCTAATCGGCCATCATTGGGAAGAGAGGCCCTTTGGTCTTGTAAACTTTATATGACCCAACACAGGGGAATGCCAGAGCCAAGAAGTGGGAGTGGCTGGTTAGGGGAGCAGGAGCAGGGGGAGGGTATAGGGAACTTTCAGGATAGCATTTGAAATGTAAATAAAGAAAATATCTAATAAAAAAAATTAAAGATAAAAAAAAAAGAACCAACTGGAGAACAGTACTTCAGTCTGTCTCTCTCTCTCTCTCTCTCTCTCTCTCTCTCTCTCTCTCTGTCTCTCTGAAGTTTTTTTAGATATTTTCTTTATTTACATTTCAAATATTATCCCTTTTCCTGGTTTCCACTCAGAAAATCCCTATCCCATTCCCCTTCCCCTTGCTTCTATGAGGATGCTCCCCTAGCCACACACCAATTCACCTTTCCCTATCATGGAATTCCTCAATACTGGGGCATCTAGACTTCACAGGACCAAGGGCCTCTCATCCCATTGATGTCCAACAGCCCATCCTCTGTCCTCTGCTACATATGTGTCTGGAGCTATGGGTTCCTCCATGTGTACCTTGTGGTTGGTGGTTTAGTCCCTGGGAGCTCTAGGGGGAGGGTCTGGTTGGTTGATATTGTTCTTCCTATGGAGTTGTAAATCCCTTCAGCTCCTTAACTCATCCTCAGTAAATGAAATTGGTCAGAGTATATCATCACAGTAATAGAAAAGTAACTAGGAGAGAGAAATATTAAAAAGTAACAATAAATTGCCTAGACATACAACATATAAACAATAATATAGGATTTTTTGGGCTCTGCAATCCCATAAGCCAATTCTTTATAGTAAGATTTTTGTGTATGTATCCTATGGTTCAGTTTCATTGATGAATCTTAACCAATGCAGATATGTATTATGACTTGAAGTTTGTTCCATGGTATGCATGCTCAAGCTTTAATTTATGGAGGAGATTTCAAATTGTAATATATGGCATACCCGGAGCCACATCTCAGATTTGTCCTTACTAATATATATACAAACTCAGGTAAGTGCCTAAAATTATAATCACAAAGTAGAAAGTAATCATCTATAATGAAAACTGATAGAGAAACAAACTTGTATATTTAACTAATTAGGCAACAGGAGCCTGATATGATGAAATAATCAAATGAATACTTGCATAATATATGAGAAATACTTAAAAATTAAATTTCAGAAATTAAAGAATAGAAATTTTCATAGTCTAATATACAAAAAAGATTTTATTAAGTGTCAGTGTATAGAAACTTGATAAATTATGATTTCAGATTAATTTTACCACTTAAACTTACAACAGCTTGTAGCAATTTCTGTATTTTCTGGCCAATAGATGTTATAATTGAATCTTACAAATTCCCACTGATCTTGTTTCAAAGTGTCTAATGGATATCACAAATACAGTTTTCATTTTTATGTTTTGCAGTAGAGAGCCTTTCATTGATGATGGATCACATGAACAAAATGGAAGAGAGCATTCTCTTCTTCCAGTCAGAATTGTCATGAAAATAACTATTTCTATATTTTCTACATTGGACTTATTATTAAGCATGTTTATCTTCTCACAAAATATCAAATGTCAAGGTCTCACAAAATTAATTCAAGAAAAGTAACAAAAGTAGTATTTTTATTTATTATGATATACACAAATAATTTAAGCATTATCATGATTTTGCTAAGATCCTAAAAGTATTTGTGTTCTTTCCTCTAAAACCCCAAACATTATCCACATGCATAAACACTAATACATTTACTATAAGTAAAGTATTATTCAGTTATTATCAGAATTATGTTATTTATTTAGTACAATATTAAACTGAGATAAATTCTTACAAATATTATATTTCAATTGAATAATAGTATATGAAGTATGCAGCATATTAATACTAGGTATAGCTAGTTTTCTAAAATAATTGATCAAATATTGTTTTATTTCTACGTATTCAGTTCTTTTCCAAATTTGAAAGTACACACACACACATGTTCATACACACATACACATACACACACACACACACACACACACACACAGATAGATAACCATTTCCAAACATAAAGCTTTAAATTTAGTTCAATGTACAATATGAACAAATTTGAATCCATAACAAAATAAATGCTATATTTTTAAATTATTATGCAATTGCCCATTGAAATTAGATAAGATTATTTTTATTCAGTTGTGTATGTATATAAACAATAATATTTTATTTTTCACTTAAAGAAGTTTAATATGGTAATTCTTTGCTTATAAGATTTCTCTACCATATTTTTTCCTAAACTCTATGTGGTAGATTATAAAAATAGAAGAAAATGGAGCTGTGAAATGTAGTTTTGGACTTAGAGTTTAGTAGAGAGTAAATAGTGTCTATTATATGAGCCCTTGAGCAAGTGTGTGCCCATAGTCATGCATACTGATGGTACACAGACAATTGTGCACATGCACACAACACACAAAAGTGTTGATTAATGTCATATAATAAAATTTAATGAAATAAACCACATAAACAGAGCTTGATTTCTCTATATGCTTTATGCTTTGTCTTTTTCTAGAAAAAAATTGTTGTTCACATGACTTCAAGCTAGATGACAATTACTATTAAGACACACAATGAGGTATCTAGAACATTTCACCTTATTTTCCTTATCTGATGCAAAGGGATCATGATTGATTTCATATATTTATTTTCCATAACTCTAGCATTTTCACGTTTTTGACTGACAGTTTCACAGCCTCATGATTCTGCCTCTCATCACATAAAATATTTTACTTGCTTCTATTAATTACCCTTAGAATTATAATCTAAAATGTAAGGATATTTGTGTGCCTGTTGTCCAACCCAACATATGCATTTATATTGTTTACTGATTGCTGTTGATTATTTCTTTATTTTCTATAAGAGTTGAGAAAATTAGAGAGCACTGTTGTTGAATTAAAAACAAACAAAATAACAAACAAAAAATAAAACCTGCTTTTGATGCCTGGACCTGTGGAACATGGGAATAGAGAACAAGAATTGCCTAGACCTGTCCTACATTCTACACATAATGAAATTATTGACTGTTGTCACTATATCAATATATTGAGATTAAAATAATGAATAATAAAATAATCCAGATATTTCATTATGTGGTGAATCTAATACATTTTTCCTGATAATATGTTAGAACATTACAGTCATGGATTATTTAAATATATACTTAACAATTTTGGAGTTTGTCCTGAAACTTAAGCTGTCAATATTATTTATTTATTTATTTATCTTTATTTTGCATGTGTTATATATAATGAAGACTTACAGTGCTTGGTTCTGATGAATAGCTTAATATAACATGCATTTTAATGCCAAAGGACTATGATATGAGAAGCAATTTATTTCCTGTTTACCTCCAAATTGCATTCTCTCAAATAGACTTAGTTGAGATCATAACTTTTGTTCCCAGGGAGGTAAAATTTATGGGAGATAACTACAGAAGTTATTACAACCTACAAGCTTTGAGTAGTGCTTGATATAGAACTTTTGGTTCAGGAGGTATTAGGAATGTCCAGGACGAAATGCAAAACCTATGTATATTGAATTCAGCTTTAATTCCTATCACCCTTTTATAAAGATCACATATGGTAAACTTGGCTGTTACTATGCGTATTTGGATTTTAATACATGAGCAACTTGGGGAAGAAATCTCACTTTTTCATGGCATTTGTCAGAGTGAACTAAATATTACTGTTATTTTGGGCAAGGTTAATTTTCCAAAGCAGAGAGTATCTGCATATTAAACACAGAGGCTGATTTTATTACTTAGAATCTATCATAAAAGCTGGCAGGATTTGCATTTAAAAAATTCTGCCTCAGTTTTAAATCAAGGAGAAATGTTCCTATCCACTGCCAGTCAGATAGCAGAAAATAGCTGTCTGAATCGCCAGGAAATGTTGAAATAATGGCTGGTTTATGCACATATCTGACTAAGTCTCTGAGTAGGAATTTATACACTTCTAAACATAAAACTTTCTCTAAATCAATGCTACCCCAAAGAAAACCAATTATATTATTTTCAAGCCAGCCCCAGGGGCATTTTTAAATTTGTCAGTGAAACAATATGAGCTCGCAGATAGAACCATTTGTCTCTGACTTGAAAAGTAAAATAACAGCATGAATATTGAAAGCTCACTCTGATATAACAATGAAACTCAGATAGAACAGTTGACACACAGTAGACAGTATTCCCAGTATTTCATTATCTCACTTAAATGTCTAAGTATATTGGTTGGTGTGATTTTATTTATTTTACAAATGAGAGACAGGGATAGCAAAGCATTTTAAAAATGACCAAGATGTTAAATTAACAAGTTGTATATTTGGCCTACAAAGCAGGAGTTGACAATCAAAGCATGTTGTTTAAGGCAAATATTCTGTTACAACTAGTTGTAGAAAATGACAATTTTGGAATGAGTTATCAGGAAAATTGTTCTGCCCATTTATTGCAGAACTATTCTTTACACATATATTGAAAAGAAAAGAGTACAAACATCTTACTATCTTGTTAAATTTTATGGTAGATTAAGATAAACATAGTTTCTATAACCTTGTTTATCATACTTATTGAGAATAAAAATACTGGATTTTATCTCTAAACAAGGTAATTATTAATCTATAACACTAAGCTAACTTTAGATTCTGTTTTTGAAAAATGCTATAAGTTACATGATAATTACAGAACAATTGTTATTAAAAACAATGTGGATATGTTCTCTTTGATAGTGATGACTTTTTCTGTAAAAGTTTAAAACCAAACTATGCAGAGAATAATCTAGAACCCAGGAAAGCAGTTTTCTACATGTGATAATAAGAAGCCTGTACAGGGATTAGAGCAAATGCCATCAGAGAAATGAATGCTGAAGAAGAGGTTCTTTAAATATATTTTTTGGACTTTGTATCTTTTTAGACTTTCCCTGTATTAGAATGTATTAGTTATAATTCAATATTCATTTGTCATTTAAAGGTTTTTGTTTGAATATGGAATTGTGAGGTTTCATTTTTATTTTCTTGTCATATTCAATTATATATACATATATATGCATATATATATATATATATATATATATATATATAAATTTATGCAGGTTTATTCCAATGTTTAATCAAAAGTCACATATTTAATGAGTTATAACAATAGTATGTACTTTTTTGATATTTCAGGTAACTAATTCACACATTTGAGTCTATACTATATCTTCTTGTTAATCATCATCATAAAGCTGTTTTTCTATGTGAAAAGAGCACTACAGAAATAAATTTAATATATATTGCAATTTGTAAGATTATCAGTTATAAAACTGATTTTATGCATGTACAATCTTCATATTTGTTTCCTTATCATCTGTAACCAAGACAATTATCATAATCTTTAGCATACTGCTGTAAAATATTTAGAAATAACAACATCTGCATTATATGAATAAATATATAATATTGGTTAAAGTTTAACCAGAGACTTAGAAGTGATACAAATGGCTTGGAAGCAGTATTATGCAGTTCCAAACAGAACTTTTTTTTTTTTTCTTTGAGTTTTCAGCCTTATGCTAGGTAATTAAAGTCCTTCATCAGTTCTTTCCCCTTTTATCACAGGCTCCTTTTATTTCACAGGCCATTTCCTCAACTTCATGGTGTTTTTCATCTAGTGGTTTATAACAAATTCCCAAAATAAATTTGGGTCCATTGTAACATCCAATTTCTTGCCAGAGTGAATCTGACCTATCCTATTCTCACTTACTCTGCTCAGCTCGGTTATTTGCAACCTTTCTATTGCTGGTGTCACAAATGTGGATAAGATAGACTGCCCTATAAATAGTATATGGAGAGTAGAGTGATAAAAGTGATACAAAAATATCAAGTGCCCAAAATTCATTACAAATATTCATCAGTGAAACAGAAGTGCAAATACATACAATTTCACATAAATCAAAGTTCCGCTCCTCTTTCTTGCTGTCAACATTGAGCATTTGCATATAATACAGTATAGAGGTTATTAGGTGACATATACTGTATGATCAACATGAATAGAGATCAGTAAAATGACAAATGTGTTATATGCAAACTATATTTGTATTCGGTATATTATATTCTATATTATATTTTTCATTGACTAAATGACTTACATAATTTTCATATGTAGAATTTTCAGATATTTATTCAAATTAAAAGAGTAACTTGCTTTTTAAGTCTATAAACATATGTTTACATGCTCACAATCTTGCAATTACATATTCTGTCTACAAAAGTGCATGTCTGTAGAACATGAAAAGTCAGACAAAATAAGCATTATGCTAATACATCTAAGAATGTGTTTCTTATTGAAAAATAATTGAGAGGGTAGATATTAAGGACTCACTCAAAAGTGTCATACATCTTAATTATATAATATTTTGCTTGCCATTTAACAATCAGACTGTTTCACTGTGATACTATTACCTAAAATGAATGCATAAGTGGTTATCTGAAATGGATTTAATTTATTCTATAACTCTTGTGAAAGCTACTTAGTGAATCCAGATTCTTTTTTGAACATATTACAAGAACTTCACAAGCATACAATTTTATGTATGATTATCAAAGTTCATAGTCTGCAAAAACACAGACATGAATAAGACATTTGGTGTCGCAAATTGACAGTTCATTGCACAGACACATATTTATACATACAAAAATCACAAAACATGCAAATGTGCACATTGATATATGCAGCCATGTCTCCACAATAGCTTTTTTCAGTGTGTAAGCTGATAAACTTGACAAGGTAACTGTTCACATACTTACCTTATCACTCGATGAGTGATAGCTATATTACATATTAAAGGAGATGCTGGTTTCATTACTATGACAAAATATGTTAGGAAGCAATGTAACGAAGTACAATTTATCTGACTTACAGAAACAATGATAACTGGGGCAGGTGCAGACAGCAACTAGCCAGCAGAAGAAAAGGAGGAATGAAGGGCTTCAGCTGGAGAACGAAACTCCTGGAATCGTAATGTCAAAATTTAGAGTGAGCCTTCCTACCAGCAGGAATGTAATCTTGGGGAACCTTCATAGACATTTTCAGGAGTTCACCTCTTAGGCCATTCTACATCCTGTCAAGTTGAATCAGTATTAACCATGATAAACTTAGCAGCACATATGGAGTTGTTTCAGAACTTCCATCTCCCCCTTCTCTTCCCTTTCCTTTTCTTCTTCCTCTTCCTTCTCCTCCTCCTCCTCCTCCTCCTCTTTCTCAGTCTTGCTATTTTTCATTTTCTTCTTCTTGTTTGTGTTTTGAATTCCGTAATCCGTTTCATTCTCCTATTCATGATTCTATTTAGTAAACACCTGACCTTTAAATTACAGATGAAAAAGATGGGGATAGGTTAGCTTTCATAAATAGATGAAAGTAATCTGAATGAACATCCATATCTGGATTGCAAACCGTATCAAATATGAAATGCTAAAAAATTGTTTATTGTGCATTGGTACATCCATATAAAATATTTCCATGGGCTAATGACAATGACACTTCTTTTTAAAAAAAAATATGCTTCAAAGTCAAAACATGTGCATTCAATTCCAAATTTGCCAAATGAAACAATAATGTCTTTTGAATTCTTCAGGAACTCTATATGAATATATCAGGTTACAAAGTGTTTACTCTATACCGCTTATGATAAGGCTTCTATTACTATTCCATCACATTTTGTTCATGTTTCTGATAAGAACATTTTTAAAAATTTTCTTCATTTTTATATTATTTTATATTATTATACATACTGACATATACCTCCCCCACAAATAGATGCATACACACAGACTTACACCCATATATAAAGTCATGACCAATGTGTTTTCTGTGGCCTTCAGAGCAGCTGAAATTTTAAAATATAAACCACAGGACCAGATAGTTATAGACAACCCTGCATCACAGGTGATGACCCTCTGAAGTCATTCCACATTCTCGAGCAATATTAGCATGGTGGTTTAAACAAGAAAGGAAAAATATATAAATAAATAAGCAATACAACTTTCTGTAGTATTTAAATGAAAACTGAACACTACAATTTGACTTCTATAAGAGTTTCTTAATATAAAAAGAGACCCAAGGCCATAGGGTATTCCTTGAACATATCTTTTTGATGATTTAGGAGAGAAAACTTAATGCCAACTGATGAGCTAAGGATTAGATATGTAATGCAACCTGTAGTTTATCACAGATTTCTCTAGGTGGCATCACTTGATTTTTCATCCGTTCCTTAGTTACAATATCTACAGTGCCCTGTCTCAGCTGCTTCCTAATAGATCACTGTCCATTAGCACAAGTTATGAGTATTTGACTTTCAACTCTGTTATGACTGAGAAGCCTCAGTAAACCAGGAATTTCATTATCTCCATTGTATTATCTGTGAACAGCATTGATATTATGTTTATCTGCATAACTCTTCTCAGACAGAGGACTAAATTAAAGAGAGGTTGAAACCTCTATTGTGCTAGGAGCATGTCCTGGTGCAAGAAATATGTTAAAGGTCAAACTTAGATTGTTAGGATGAAATTTTAAAAAATAAACGACAGGACCAGATAGTTATAGACAACCCAGCATCACAGGTGATGACCCTCTGAAGTCATTCCACATTCTCAAGCAAACCATTGTCCTGTGTTTATTTTCAGTGTGGCATGGGTTACTATATCTTCAAATGTAGCCTGGTCATGGAAAATAATAAAAATAAATGAGTCATTTTAAGTAGTGTGAATTTTTTTCCTAACTTAGAAAATATGATGATAAGACTTGGCTATACAGACAGTAACAGGAACCAAGGTTGCCCCAGCATGGAACAGTACAAAAACAGCAAAACCACTGTCATTTTTCCATTTATAGTCCCAGACACCTTTAAAAAACAAAGAATCATGGTCTTTTGGGGTTTCTTTCTTTATAAAATTTCTTTAAAGGATTTATTTTAACTGTAGATAGAGAAAATCGTGTGTGCATATATCTGTGACTACAGATTGCATTTGAATTTAAACAACTGTTTGATTACTGCAGTTAGAAATTAAAACCATCTGAGTTTAATTGAATTCATTCCATTGCTCTCACTATCCTCTATCCTGAAAAGTCTGCAATTTGTTCTCTGCCCTCTTTACTTATCTTTCTCAAACACAAAACTCTCATATTCTTGATTAGAAGGCTTGCCTATTCCCTTTTTAAAGATGTGTATTGAAAATTTAAACAATGCACTTACAACATTCACTTATTTTTGTTAAAGCTGTTTATTGGAGTGGAATATAGTCACATGACTGTTCAAAAGTATAGTTCAAAACATCAATGAATGGCGCTGTGGACACGAATCTCAGATAAAAAATTAAAACATTTCACAAGCACATTTGTCTTAACTTATTGTCTCTTTTGCCATCCACAAAAGCATTTTGTATGAGATTATATAGTGTACTGCCCACATAATGTCTGTTCTTTTGTTTCACATCTTTCATGCAATACAACTCTGATGATAAACCTATATTAAGCACAATCCAGAATATTTTGTTGTTGTTGTTGGGGAACACATCAACTACAATGTGTTGTGTTCTACTACTTTTAGTGTTTCATACTTTAAAATTTCTGGTCAGTTAGTATGCTGCTGTTCTAATTTATTTTTCAATTGAGAAGACATATCAAAATTGTACTGTTTTTGCTTGTGGTTTACAATTATTTATTACTATGTTTGGCAATACAAAAATATAGGAATTATTCTGAGGAATCACCTCAAATATATGCAACCTTCTTGTCTTATTGCATTGATTACAAAGGATTCCCACTATCAGAAGGGAAAATATTAAAGAAAGAGACCATAAACCAAAGAAACCTTTCTATTTATTTTTTAAAATTCTGTGGGTGGTATAAAATTGTATTATGAATCACAAACTTGAAAGGCTTTCCTCTATTGGCTAGGTCTTCAGTCTCTTCTCATTAAATGTATAACCCTGAAACTTTGTTCTTCTCGGTTTAATAGCTTCTCTGGAGGAATGCAATAGCTTGCATTCACGATTTAAGCACATGGTAAACCGGCTTGTTTCACATTTCATTTTAGCTTGGAAGATACTCCACAAACTCATTGTCCTTGCCTTTAATTAATATAGCACCTGAGAAAATAAATATTTACTTAATAGCAATATTAATGTTACAGTATTAAAATGTACTCCTCGAAGCTATGATATCAATCTGGCCGACAAAATTTATTGAGTGGTGTTTATGCTGGTGAAGGGGGTGAAATTGCATTATATATCTTGTATCTCTAGATTTCTATTACCATTTAGTTTCCCTTAGCTGTAGATACACCTTCATGTCTGTGCATAATTAGCATTTGCTCCTTGAATTTTCTTATTTATTTGTTAGTTTTCTGACAATGGAGATGAGATTCTCTTGTTAAGGTCATGTCTAAGTAACAGGAAAAAACATTTCTTCACATCTAAATGAATAAATTTCTGCTATTGCACACTTGTATTCATTCTTAGGGTAAGATCATTTTTATTATAGCCACTTTTAACTGTAACACCCATGTGCCCACATTGTCCAGTTATGTGCTAGAAAAAAAAGCCTAGGTATTAAAAGTGTCTCATAAAAAAATTATCTATAAATCATGATTGGCACAGAATTTTCCTGACATTGTTCATTTCAAAGTATTTTTAGATTCAATAAATATTAAACAATAATCTTTAGGGATTTATAAAGTTTCAAAAACTATAAAGAAAATTTAAGCCATGATAAGAGTATCATGTAAACCTTCTCATATGCCCTTACTTGGGTTAGTCTTTTAGAGCACTATTAAGCTTAGCAGAATTAATTCCTGGTTCTCAGAAAACAGTTAAAAAAGTGACATGCATAAATTCAAAGTATAAATTATTTGAAAATAGGTGTCAACTTTGTAAAGATTTGAGAACTATATACTTTCCTTTTACATGTTTTACAGTATAGTAGATAATATTCAGATGACATGAGGA
The DNA here is from genome assembly GCF_900095145.1 of Mus pahari. NCBI lineage: Eukaryota > Metazoa > Chordata > Mammalia > Rodentia > Muridae > Mus > Mus pahari. The sequence goes on along the minus strand of NC_034597.1, from coordinate 79,818,872 downwards.
ATAAAAAGTATATGAAGTTATTAACTTATCACTTTAAATTTCAGTGTTATTCTCTAATTTTTTTAATGTTCTTGAATGCTTTCAAATTTATTGATATGAAATAAAAGAAAGCAAAGGTACCAAACGATGTATATGAGAAAGTGGCATATATGATCATAAAAAATACAATATGAAAGAGACTTGACTTTAGGAGTCACTGAATAGATATACATTACATTAAATTATACATGGAAATATTCATATACATCATTTGTCAAAATATATAATTTATCAGTCATTTAAGCAGGTACTATCAGAAATCATTTTGTCCGTGTATTATC
>NC_034597.1:79801052-79816052 GCF_900095145.1 Mus pahari | reverse complement strand
GGACAATGGAAACTCCCAGGAATCTAAGAGGGTTACTCTAGCTAACACTCTTAGCTATGGAGGGTATGGAGCCTGAAATGGTGATCACCCATAATCAGGAAAAACCTGAAATGGAGGGATTGGGACAATTTAGACAAAAATTTGTAAACCAGAAGTTATGTTGCCTACAAGATGTGCATAGGTAAAGATGAAGCAAAACTTGAGGGAATGAACCAACATTGACTTGTCCAGCTTGAAATCCATGTAAATGATCCTATTGTTGACATGGTTAATGATATTCTGTACTATTTTCAGACAGGAGGGTAATGTAATTGTCATCAAAGAGGCTTCACCCAGCAACTAATGTACACAGATACAATGACCCACAGCCAAACATTAGGCAGAGCTTGGGGAATCCTACATACAGACTCCAATGATAAAATTTCTATACTAGATCCATGTGAGGGACATATGTCATCAATGATACAAAATATAGTTAAAGAACCCATTTGAGTATTTTATTAGGAGTACCATTTACATTTATTCATGGTGCTTTGTTTAAATATTCGAAATAATGCATACACCTAAAGGAGTAAATAATGAATTAAAATTGAAAGGATGAACTGATATATGGAAGGAGCACATTAGAGGTGAAAGATATGATGTCCTAAGTGACTAGAACATCAAAATAGTCATCCTACATTTCTTGTAGATAACATGATCAATTATTAAAGACCTTTCAACTACTAAAAGATGCCAGAACAGATTAAATAGTAAGATATAATAAGACTAAACAGTATAAATTTTTCTCTGAGGTTATCATGAGGGAAGTTGCATATAAAATGTACTGAAAACAGACTTTAAAGAACCCACATGAGTATTTTCTTTAAAATAAATGCATGCAATTTAAAACAAATACTGCTGACGGAATCAGGGCTGCTTGATCAGCCTACACATGAATAAATGCTACACAAGCAATTCAGAAGAGTTGAAAATATAGATGTTCCCAATGGAATAAAGCACAGATCATTAACTGGTGTCAAGTGTTGCAAAATATTTCATGTCACTCCTGTATATACCTAGCTTCACAGAAAATATATACTATTGTGGAGGGGGGGAACTGTGTCAATTTCCATATGGAAGTGAATCTGTTTTTTAAGATTCCTCAAAATCATCCCCTGTTCTATCTTATTATAATAGAGTTTCACTGTCTTTGTATATAATACAGCTAACTTCTACTTCACTGATAAAACCATAACATTATACAAGTCTTTATGACTATAGGGTTCACGTTGCCTAGAATTTGGACTCAGAATAACTTCATGCAGGATAACTTCCTCTGCTTTTGCTGATGAGGAGCCTTAAGTTTTTAATAAAGGCACTATGAGATTTAATTTTCACCATCAATTAGATTAATTTACGAATTTCCTAGCTAGTGCCTTAGTGAGGCAAATCATAGCGCCTGTTTGTGAGATACAATCTCATACCAATCACCAAAATCGACTTGCCAGTCCTGCCATTATGTCTTCTCTTTCTTGAAGGATGATATCTGTAATTTGTGGTTAAATAAGCCTTCACTTATTTAAGTTGTATTTTGAGAGGTATATGGAAATGGCAATACGTTATTAGAGGCTATTTCATTGATATGTAGTAAATTATACTGCAAATCACCTGCCTAAATGATTGCATATTTTCTCATTCATTTTAAGGTCTGGCTAAAAGAAAAAGGAAGTAGGTTGTTGCTGTAGCAGAACATCTTTACACTGACATTTTTTGTGTAACATATTAACATACTTACATATGATTATATTAACATATTTAATATATTTCTAATTATATGTATTTTGATATCAAGCAAAGGATGACATTGGTTACTGAAGCGTTTGGTGTGCGTGTGTGTGTGTGTGTGTGTGTGTGTGTGTGTGTGTGTGTGTGCATGTGTGTGGGTGTTTATGAAAATAGATGTCCAGTTTAACTACATTAAAGATGGGTCTGTAGACTCCCTCTTTGGTCTATGTATAGAAAGTTTTGAAGGCTTATTTCTAATATACAGGAATGTGGCAGAATGAGATTGATATATATAGCTAGGGATTCTTTTTAAATTCTCTACAGTGTATTTTTTCTCTAGGTAAATTTAGGGTACACAGGCAAATGTGAACATGTGAAGAAACCTTGGAAATGATGCTTTTAGGATAGCCCATGAAAATTTAGTGGGAAACATCTAGAAAGATTAGGAAGGAGCCTTGGTAATTGCATGGTTGGTTTAGAAGAGAAACATCAGCCTTCACGTTTCTGTAAAGCCATACTGCAAGTGACAGAGCTAGATTTGAATATTCAGAGAAATCAAAAACCAAATAATAAGAAATTTTGTGTAGACTTTTAAAGAACGAACTTACTAGACTATACAACAGCATAAAATGCAACATGTATAATGAAAGCAATGAACTAAACAATGTAAGTCTGAAGAAAAACTACAAAGGGAAAGTTTAGGAAATATCAGTGTTTAAATACTTCACTGACCCCTCAAATGGATACACATACACAAACACATACATCTTGATATTATCAAGTAAAGCTGTTTTTGCTTTGTGAAATACATTCTAATTTTATATGTTCACTACTTTACTGTCAAAATTATGTTCATATACAAACATGTTTATTGATATAGAATCCTTTATCCTGAGGTAGTAATTTCTCTAATGAAAACAATCCCAATGGTTTCTTAATTATATTTTTGCCTTTTTCCTTTTTATTGCAAATAGATTTTCTGCTCCCATAATGCATCCTGATTGCAGTTTTTCTTCCCTCTACTCCTCTACTCCTTGTAGTTCACCAGATATCAGGACTCTACTCCTTTCTGTCTATTACGATAAAATGTAGGGATGTATAAGGAATAATGATTAAGTAAATTTTAATGACATAACACAAAATTGTCATATTGCAATACTACAAACAAAAGGAAAAGAGGCTAAATGATGGCACAAGAAATAGACACACTTGTCCACATTCTCAGGAATCCCACACACTACATATACTACTAGGCATGCATTTAAGACTCAGTTATACCACTCCTGGCCGCATATCCAAAAGTCATTCCAACATACCAGAAGGACACTTGCTCAACTATGTTCATAAAAGTTTATGCGTAATAGCCAGAAACTGGAAAATATCTACATGTCCCTCAAATAAAGAACCAATAAAGAAAATGTGGTACATCTACACAATGGAATAATACTCAGCTATTAAAACCAAAGACATAAATGTTGCAGGAAATGGATAGAAGTTGAGAATATCACCCTGGGTGAGGTAACCTGTGGGCATGGGTTTTACCTCACTGCTGGGGTGCAGGGTTGCCTCTCAGGGAGATAAAACAATGAAGGAGCACTAGGCTTCCTTCCTTCCTTGCCACTAAGGTACCAGGTTCACAGGGCACACTGTTACACCACTCGGGGGAGGCAGAATGCAACATCAGATGGGGCACTAACCTGTGTTTCTCCTGGTGAGAAACACTGCTGACAGCTGACCGGGACCAAAGCTCTAGTTCGCAAACACCTGGGTACTCAGAAATGGCTGGGATCCTCTAAGAATTCCCAGATTTTCTCAAGAACAGGGTTCCCAATGGCCTGAGATGATCCTGGAGTAGGGGTAGGGGAATGAGGGGGTGGGAATCAGCCTTAGCTCAGGATAAGTGTCAGGGGTGTGGAATGACCTGTGGGAGACTTAGGCAGTGTGGCTTTGTAATGAAGGCTTCCCGCCACGTGGTCTGTTAGGAAGGAAACAGTCCTTGCTTGTCTAAACTGTTTATTCATGGTGGATGTGTATGAATACTGGGAGTGGACCAGAGATTTTTTTTTTCCTTTTACAGGAAGGCATGACTGGGAAGGAAAGTTTACTGGCTAAACCCTCGGGACTGGCCCATTTATATACCTTATTATCATGGAGAACGCTGGGGTCTATGTTACATGACCAGTTGTCATGGGCCTTTCGTGAGGTGTCATGGTCATGTACTGCAGAACAGAAACCTGCCATACATGGTAAATAAAAGAAGTTAAACAGGAAGGCAGGCTCAAGCATAGGTATTTAAATCTCCCTCCAAAGGGGAAATACAATAGTCGTGAGATGGAATTGGGAGGGAAGGGAATGGGGAGGGAATGTGGGCTTCAGGATTGGCTTGGGAAAGGACAGGAGAGATGGCAAGATGGCCATGAAAATGAATGGAAATCTGCCACTAACAGGGCTTAGGAAGTGGTGGACATGGCCATGACAAGACAAAGGCCTTGGATAAGGAAGGCACCCTAGAATGAAAGGGAGTGACTTTAGCTGGGGATATAGAACCCGAAGAGGCCACCACCAGGCAGGAACCCCAGTGGATGATAGAGACACTAACTCACCATAAAAATTTCAATCCATAGTTTATCCTGTCTACAAGAAATATAGGCACCAGGGATGGAGCAGGGACTGAGGAAATGGCCAAACAATAACTGTCCCAACTGTAGTCTCATTCCATGGGCAAACACCAATCTCTAACACTTTAAATGGTACTCTGTTATGCTTGCAGACAGGAGCATGTTGTCCTGTGAGAGGATCCACACAGCAGCTGAATCAGAAAAATACAGACATTCCCAGCCAAACAGTAGAAGGAGCTTGTAGACTCTTATGGAAGAACAGGAGGAAGAATTGTAGCTTCTACGTGGGTAGGATCTCCACAGGAAGACCAACAAGGACAGTTAACCTGGACCATTGGGGCTCTCAGAATCTGAACCGCCAACCAAAGAACATATACAAGTTGAATCTAGGCCTCTCTGTACATATGTAGTAGATGGGCAGCTTGGTCTTCATGTGGGCCCTGAAACAACAGGAACAGAAGCTATCCTAAAAGCTGTTGTCTGTCTCTGGAATTTTGTTGTTGTTGTTGTTGTTAATTTGATATTTTCTTTATTTACATTTCAAACGTTATCACCTTTTCTGGTCCCCACCCATCCCCAAGAAACCCCCTATCCCATCCACCTTCCCCCAGATTCTATGAGGGTGTTCCCACACCCACCCATTCCTGCCTCCCCCCTGAGAACTCTGGGGGGTCTGCTTGGTTGATATTGTTGTTCTTCTTATGGAGTTGGACACCCCTTCAGCTGCTTCAGTCTTTCTCTAACTCCTGCAATCTGGTGCTCAGTCCAGTGGTTGCCTGCAAGCATCTGTCTTGGTATTTGTCAGGCTCTGGTGGAGCCTCTCTGGAGACTGCTATATCAGGCTCCTGTTAGCCTGCACTTCTTGGCATCCACAATAGTGTCTGCATTTGGTGACTGTATAGAGGAAGGATCCCCAGGTAGAGCAGTCTCTGGATGGCCTTTCCTTCAGTCTCTGCTCCACATTTTGTCTCCATATTTGCTCCAGTGAGTATTTTGTTTCCCCTTCTAAGAAGGACAGAAGCACCCATACTTTGGACTTCCTTCTTCTTGAGTTTCATGTGCTCTGTTTTTAGATAGGTTGGCTTGTTATTCTTAGTGGGTGAGGAAGACTTATGGATACTTAAAGTGCCAGGGTTGGGGGGGATAAACAGGGGGCCCCCAACCAGACAGAAGAGAAGATGAGGGAAGCACTTGTGGGTGAATGACTGGAAGGGGGCAGTGAATTAGATGTAAAGTGAGTAAGTTAAAAAATAATTAAATAAAAAAAAAGAAATTGAAGTATAAAACAATCTTTCCTTTTATTAAATTATTTTATTTATTTGCATTCAAAACTTTGACCCTCTTTCTGGTATAACGACAGTTAGTACTTGATTTTCTCTAGGCTCAAGGTCTATCTAGTCTTAGTTTGTTACTTGTTGTCGTTGGTATTTTGTTTTGTTTTTTTTCGGTTTGGATTTTGGTCATCCAGGCGGTGTCAAGTATGAGTTTTATCTTAGGGAGTGATCATTAATTCTAATCAGATATTACTTCGTTATTTCCACAAGTTTTGTGCTGTCATTACCCTAACATATCAGGCAGGACTACACTGTTGATTAAGGAATGTTTGGTCCAGTTAGTATTTACATTTTTCTTTTGCTGCTGTGGAGAAAATCATCTAATTTTCAAGACAATGTTGTATGGATTTTTGTACAGGCATTTTGTAAGTATTAACTCTACTTCTTCCTATACAGTGAGTTGTGTGGGTATTATCTTTAACACTGGAGTCCTAGATTTTTCTACTTGTCATATCGTAGGAGTAATTTTGTGGGTTTTTTTTTCTACTGCATGTTATATCATTTTATACATGATCCTTGCACAGTCATTAACCTCTGACAGAAAATGATGTGAAAATTCCATCAGTATAGACTGAATAGTAACAATGAAACGGCAAGAGTAACATGCCAACAAGTGAACTTACAAACGTTCACAGGGGAAAGATTATGAGGCCTCAAGTCTACCTAAATAATGATAGACAAATGAAGGCAGCTGGGAGTGGGAGGGCTTGGGTTTGTACAGGAAAAAGTAATCCAGTTGGCTGTACAATGCCATGCCCTCAGCGCTAAAATCATTATAGAGACTGAACTGGTTATATTTAGAATATGTGAGTGTGTGTGTGTGTGTGTGTGTGTGTGTGTGTGTGTGTGTGTGTGTGTGTGTGTGTGTGTGTGTGTGTGTGTGTGTGTATGTGTGTGTGTGTTGAATAACGGAGAAAAGAACATATGAATTAGAAATAGGGTGAGGAAAATATATGGGAGGGTTTGTATGTATGACATGGAAGAAATATATCTTGTGATTATTTTATAATCTTTCTGTGTCATTACAGCAACCATTAGAATTTGCAAATGAAATATTTGGTAAAATTCCACACCATCTGTTAATTACAAATTGCAAGTTGTTCTAAAGTCTTTTGAGATTCAGACTTATTTTAAATGGAAGATGTAACTGACCTTCCTTAAATGAGCATTAGTAAAAATAAGCATTTCAGTCCATCAGTATCACATAAGGATGCTTGTTAACACTGAAAGCAGAAGATTTATCACAGCAGAGTGACCTAACTAACCAAAAAATATACTCAGAGATTATACTACATGCCTTCCCTAAGCTTTATGTAGGTAGCGGCCATTTTCTTGGTTGGTAGCTCTGTGTGACTAATACTTATATTTAGAAATATCATTGCTATAAAGAGATTCTGTCTGTGACAGGAAAATATTTAAATATCTTTAAGAAACTATGTAAAATATTCATGACTCCAATTTTCATTTTTGTTTATTGGCTTTCAAAAAACATTATCAAAAACTGTAATTCATATATTTATCAGAGAAGTTTGTTACTTGGATCTCAGAAGTCTTGTGGTCAGGGATTTTGCATGTATCTGGTTATTTCAAACAATTTTTCCAATATAGTAGTTATCAGACTTTCTTTTATTCTTAAATATTGTGAATTTTAAAGTGAAGAGAATTAAATCCTATGCTATTTTGTCTGCCACCTGGTGGGTACTAAAAATTGAACCAAGTTCCTCCACAAATGAAAGAAGTGTTCTAACGTTCTGTGCTGGCTCTTTAGTATTTACAATACCTTTGCGTAGTTCAAATTCTAAGAGAATTATTTTTTTTATTCATGGTTTTATTATTTTTGTTTCCTAATTTTATTGAGGAATTTTGAGTCAACTTTCTCCTAAAATTGGGAGAAAATTAAGGTCAATTTTCTGTCATGTTTATCTAAATCAAATCAAGATATAAAAATCCAAATACTAACTTATATTCTACAAATATTAGTAGCATTTTCTCTAAACATAAATAGTAAGCAGATAATAATAATGTCATGTAGATCAGTACAAATTATCCTTTATTCCCTGGTTAAGAATATATTCATTAAAATTTTCACCTCAGGGTAAAAATGAAATCTGAGCTTTCTTTTACAGATTATTAATTACAATCTTTCAAATTGATCTTTGAAGAGTTAACATAAAATTTATTTCAGTTTAGATAGAGTTAAGTGCACTGGTTTGCCCCACAATAACTTAGATAAATTGTGTATGAAGAAGAAAATACTTGAAGTGATTTATTATATATTTACATTTAGTGTTATGATGTCATTGCCAGGTTAAAAACTATAAGCAAACTTCCAAGCCGACCTAATGTGAGGATGTTTTCACTCAGCAGGTACAGGAAAACAGAAATATAGTTCATCAAAGAACATAATAGTTAAATAAATTAAAACAAAACAACAAAAATGACATTATATTGTGAAAGGTGATGAAATGAAAACAAGAGAAATAAATGTATCCCACAGCAAAAAGCCTTAAACGTGAATAATGGGCCAAAAATAATGGGGTGGTGATAGAGATAAGGAGTCGATAAAGTAAGATAGACAGGGTAGGGGGGTAATCAGAACATATGCACACATACAGGAAATTGTCAAATAAAAAACAACCTTAAAATTAAGCATCTTTTAAAAATCAGTCTTCTTTAAATATCTCAGTTTTACATTCTAACAAGATAAATTCTGATTGATACAAGACACATAAACAAAATAACTTCAGAGTTTTTTAGTTCAAAATAAGAGAAAGTAATATTAAAATTCTAATACCTGAAATAAATCAGGTAAAATTGTAATAAAGGAAGTAAGAACCTTTGTGAAGAATTTGACACTTTTATTAGTAACAATGAATGTACCTACATGCTGTCAATACTTACTGATTTTCATAAGTAATGTTGACAGTTATATTCTAATATTGGCAGAGTAGTGGAACTCCTTATTTTGACATATATTACTGGAACTTGGAGAAGAGTGTTTTACAGATTACAGGCATTACAGAAGTAAAAAAGAAATCTAGCCTCATATATTTTAGAATGTTTCTGTAAAGACAAAAATTAAAAGTGCAAAGATCAATGAGAACTACAGTTTATCTGTTGGGTATAATAACACATATTTTGAGATAGATAGGAATCATGTTGGTTTAGTAACATGGTGCTTCTTGGTTTTCCTGTGAGCTCTATAATTTTAATATTTCTGTATTTCAGGTATCAGGCATGATTTCTGTGATGTTTAATGGCTCTTGTTTAATTATACAGCTGTTGGATAGTGTCAATTCGTGGCCATCCTTACTACACACTTAAGGCACACATGATAGTCATTGTTTCAGTTCATAGATATCATAGCTGGTCAGGACAATTGAACAAGTATCCTTGTGATAAGATGGATCATCCTTTGGGTATATGCTCAGGACCAGTATAGCTGAATCTGAAATAGATCTGTTCCCAATATTGTCTGTACACACTTACACTCACTCTCACAAACAATGAAAAAGTATCCCCTTTGATCCACATCCATGCCAGCATGAGCGGGCACTTCTGTTTTTGAACCTTGACATTCAGAAAGCTGTAAAATAAAATCTCAAAGTTATTTTGATTTGCCTCTCCCTTATTTCTAAGAATGCTGAACATTTCTTTATATCTTTATCAGCCATTTGAGATTCTTCTGTTAAGAACTCTCTGTTTACGACAGTATCCCATTTTTAAAAATTAATTGTTTTCTAGATGGCTAATTTCTGCATAAGGAATTAGGTCAGTGGAAAGAACAAAAATACTGAATTAAGTAACTGGAATTGGGGGTGGGGGAAGTATTTCAGTATGGGGTGAAACCTACTGCAATGGAAACTCTATGGAATCTAGGAGAGTAACTCTAGCAAAGACTCCTTGTATATGGCACAAAGAACCTGAACAGGCCATCTTCTGTCACCTGCTAAGGACTTTCCTGAATAATACTAAGATAATAACTCATATAAAGTGAAAAGATATAATGCTGTCCACTGAAAAACTCAGAGCTGGCTATTATTCTAGAATTCAGAATTCTGTCTCAACATAAATGTATCTAAGATTGTCTGAGGAACCTTTAGAATGAAGGATTCAGGAGATGGAAGTTTAGGAATTTTGTGTTATTGGTGTTGAAATTGTGTAATCTTTAAAGCCATGTGGCATTTGTGTAATTGTCAAAATAAAGTTGAATACACAGAAACACACACACACAGACTTTCAAGGTATTGCAAAACTTAAGGAGATGAATTATTGTTTTTTGATTATTAAATGAATCAATCCTTTGACAACCCTAAAAAAGAAAAGAAAAAAAAACTGAAAGAAAGCAAGACCATTCCAAAGTTTTGACTGAAATGTACATAATTAATTGTATACAAAGGTTCATTAACCATTTGCACTGGTGTAAAAATCATACATTTTTTCCCCATGAATTCTCTTTCCCAAAATATCCATTGTAAATCAGATGAAACTAGTTATATCCTCAAATGGACAAATGTATCACGACTGAATTAAAAAGTACTTTGTGTACATTGTCAGGCATTAGTAAAATTATTCATGAAAATGAAATTAATTTTAATTCCTGTTGAAAATTTTGGAACTAATCTGCTCTATATCTGTAAAGTCATGGAACACAAAACTGGTGGAATAATAGCATAAATATTCATGTGCAGGTACAGACTAAAAAGTCTGAGAACATCCATGGTTGATGCTGACCTTTGTATACTCTGGTTATGATTCAGTCTTGTTGACACAAGTAGTAGTTATTTTCTGCAAAGTAATCTAAGAAAAACAAGCATAATTTGTGTTGTTTATCTGATCCATAGCCTCTTTCACACTAGTATTCACTTCTCCCTTTAAAAGGTCTTGCCTCTCTTTAGCCTCTGAAGCTTTTTAATATATTTTTTAAAATCTGTGAAATTGGATGACAAGTTTAGACAAAAAGTGAAGCATTAACTTTCAATGTCCTCACATTAGGCTCTTTTATCAGAACCTTGAAGATATTTTTATATTGTTTTGATACTTAATTTTTTATGGCATGTGGAAATGTATTTGTCTGGCAGAGCCTGGAGAAAATTGCAGAGAAGGCTGACAGCTGATGCTGCCATAACTCTAAATGTCATTAGCTTGGCAGTTTTCTCGAGAGAAAATGGGAGGCTATCTATAAACAGGAGGAGCTTGAGTGGCGATGTAAATATTTTCATGGTGATTGAAAGATATCTGGTCATTTAACAAAGTGTTCCCTACATAGTTTATATATAAGCTATACGTTAACATAAATGTTTATGTGTACCTTTTACCTTTTTCATTATTTATTATAATAAAGAAGTATGAGTGATTCCTGCAAAATACTAGCATGAAAAAATGCTTTACTCAAAGCTTCTGGTGAATAAACCATTTAAATTTTAGATGCTAGATAGACTTACCTCTCTAAAATTTCACTGCTTTAAATTCTACAGCATTTGTAAATATCATGGCAAGCAAGGATCTGAACTTTTTCTAATTAATTTAAAGTTTGAATATATTTTGACTTTCTTTCTTCCTTCAGGATACAGCTACATTGTGTTCATCTGAATTCTGTTAAAAAAGACACCACATGCACATCACATACTATTGTATGTGATTGTATATCTCATTTTTCTTTGTCATCTACATAAATTGATCTTACTTCCCTCTTAGCTCAGATTTAACTTTAACGATGGAAGTAACAGGTTCCTGTTTCTAAGACAAGAAATTAATTAACTATATGTCTTATTTGTTTTTTACCTAAGGAAAAATAAACTACAACAAAATCAAATCATAGAAAAATAATTATTCCCAGCACTCGGGAGGCAGAGGCAGGTGGATTTATGAGTCCGAGGCCAGCCTGGTCTACAAAGTGAGTTCCAGGACAGCCAGGGCTATACAGAGAAACCCTGTCCCGAAAAACCAAAATAATAGTAATTATTATTATTATTATTTAGGTTCACAATTTGAGAAAATAGTAAGGAAAATCATGGCAGGACTTCGATGTTCGATGTTCCTGGTCATTATTGTCTACAGTTGGGGTCATCAGGAATATGAAATATAGAACTTATTGCATTTTTTCTTCCTTTTATTTATATGAGGATCAGAAATAATGGAATGTTGCTGCCTATAATTAATATGGATCTTTCCAAAATATTTAATCTAATCTATCTCCTTGAAGACAAGACCAAAGACTAACATAATTTCAATAATCCCTAACTGTGTTGCTCATAGGGTAATTTTCTAGATGGTTGTAGAAATTTATAGAAGATATTAACAATCATATTAGTTGTGTATCAGCACATATTCAGGCAAATAATGTTCCCATACCAGTTTACATATATCACAATTATAATGCTTACAGGCAGCAGCTAATTTATCACCATGTAAAGAACTTAGAGTGACTCTTGCTGTGACAAAATGCCATGGACAAAGGTAAGGTGGAGAAGAAAGGGTATATTTCACTCACAGCTTCATATAACAGTTCAACATCAAAAGCAGTGTGGCAGGAACTAACACACTCCTGGAGCAGGAGCAGAGAGCACAAAGTGTTGCTGCTTATTGGCTTGCTCCCCATGGCCTGCTCAGTCTTTATTCCTGTAGACCACAGGACCGCCAGTCCAGGAATGGCCTGTGCTCCATGGACTGGACTGTGCTCCATCAAACACTAATTAAGAAAATGTTTTACAGGTTTGCTTACCGTCTGATTTTAGGGTCATTTTCTAAATTAACATTACTTCCTCCTACTTACGTCTTTCTTTTTTTTTTTTTTTTTTTTTGGTTTTTCAAGACAGGGTTTCTCTGTGTAGCCCTGGCTGTCCTGGAACACACTCTGTAGACCAGGTTAGCCTTGAAATAAAAAATCTGCCTGCCTCTGCCTCCCAAGTGCTGGGATTAAAGGCATGCCCTACCACGCCCTGCCCTCTTATGTCTTCCAACGTTTGTGAAAATGACACTAAACTATCTGACACGGTAACCAAAGTTTAGCAAACATACTTTAATTGCATAGGACAGTTTTAAGTGCCTCTATATGCTTATCTTATGTTTTGTAATCATGTTTTTCATAAACAACACTTCACAAGCTTTTAAAATTTTAGTCTGCATATACTTATGTTTTTCAAACTGCTTCATTAATATCTATCAAATAACATAGGTTGAGAGATTTTTCAAATTCAAACTTTTTATATTAGACACATTTAATTATTTGATATATACCCTTTTATATTCCTAAGAGTCGACAATGATCTGTGGTAAAAGTTGTTATTTTCATGATAGGACTCAAGGTAACATTGGAAAGAATATCAAAGCAAAAGAGAAGAACAATGGAGCAGGAACTGAAGTAGAAAAGGAACAGGAGGAAGAGGGGGGAAAACTTTGATGATATAACTAGAAAATGCAGAAATTACTCTCTGCATGCCATCATTGTCAATTTGATCTAAAAAGGTATAATCAGCTTTTAGAGTTAACAAGAAAATTACATAAGGGGACTTAGTATTCCAGATCTCTGATTTAATTTCATTTAACTGAAAATAAAACAAAAACTAAAGCAAACCAATAAGTATATGCAAATGTGAAATTAAATCAAAATTATTTTGAATATTTCATAACACATGTTAATCCTCACATGTCATGTTGATTTGAAAATGCAATTGCCATTTCCGGGCTTCTTGATTATTAGTATGAGCCTAAGTACAATATCACATTTCAAACCTTGAACCCATCCAGCTGAAACCTTTGCAGGCCTGCGTATGCTACCATTGTCTCTGTGAGTTCATGTGCCCATCAGTCCTGTACCATTTGAATGACACTTTTTCCTTGAAGTCATCTATCTTACAATCTTTCTCCTCTGTTTCTGCACTGCTCCCTGAGCTTTGAGATGAGGAATTTGATGAGAACATGCCATTTGTCAGGGAGTATTTCAACATCCCTCAGACTCAGTGTTCAGTTGTTGATCTCTATGTTAGTTCTATTTATTGCAGAAGATCATGTCTATGATAATAGCTGAATGGGACACTGATCTGTCAGTATAGCAAAATACCAATAGGACTTGTTTTCTAGCTGACATGTTACTTTATTAGAACAATACTAGCCTGTTTTCTTCTAGACCACAGCGATCAGAATCATTCATTGAAAAATACTGGTCCAATTTGATATTCAACAAGTTAGTATAATTTTAAGTGTATTTTAGTAGTGCTGAACATATACAAATATGAAAAAGATAGAATGACCATGATAGATGAGAGGGAAAGCTTCATTTTTCTGAGCATTTAAATTCTCAAGTTAAATGCTAATGAGAACAAGATCAAGAACATATGGCAACAGGTTCCTTTTACTCCTCTCTATATTATACTCCTCTATAAAGAAGTAATAATATGCTTCACCAACATTATTTACTTCAATGACCTTCTTAATTTAAGAGATTTAACTTCTCAGTTTGTAATTTTGCCAGAATAATTAGATAACTAGGCAATGCATGTACCTAAACAAATTAGACATTTTAATAAAACTTAAATATTCACAGTCTATTGAACAGATGTGAGATTTTTTTATTAATTTTGATCATACTATGGATTAAAGTTAAATATGCAGCACTAACTTGATCTATTTTTTTTAAATGTTATTAGACTTTTAGATTTAAGTCTCACATGTTAAAATTGAAGTTAGTTAAAAATTAGTTTTATAATGTTTATTGAATAAAAAATTATAACATTGGATTTTCTTATTTAGAGAGATTTTAAGATGTTTGGGGTAAGGACAATAAACTTTATGAAACCAGGGTTTGAATACAACTTTTATCAGCTTTTATTAGATTTATGTAAGTAAAGTCTAATGAAAATCATGGACTAGTAAGGTTAGGTACAAGTCTGTATATGAGGAGATCTCTGTTTTCCTCTAAGCTTAAAAAACCTCAGATAGCCCCTAACCTTCCTAATCTTTAATTATATTTGAAAGCAAATTACAGAAACTGCTGAAGAGGATGTGGGTAAAATAAAACACCTTCTTCAATGGTAGAATTCTAAAGAGGTATAGCTACTATGAAAATGAGTACAGGAAAGGGGATTCACAAATTATAAAAATATAATTAACAGATGACCCAAACTTCACAATCTTAAGCATGTAAACAAAGAAGTCTTACAACAACACCAAGTTTATTGCTTGTTATTTTCAAAACCAGTAAAAAATGGAGTAGATATTAATTTTTAAATAATGACTCCTCCTCCTGCTCCTCCTCCTGCTCCTCCTCCTCCTCCTCCTTC
>NC_034597.1:79775706-79801036 GCF_900095145.1 Mus pahari | reverse complement strand
CCTCCTCCTCATCCTCCTCCTTCTTTTTTTTTGTTTCAACCTAGTTGTTATCCTCTTCCTGGTCCACCCTCAAACAATTCCATATCCCTCACCTCCCTTCTCCAAAAGGATGTCCTTATCACCACCCCCAGAAACCAGGCAACCTTGCTCCCTGGGGCCTCATGTCTCTTTAGGATTAGGTACATCTTCTCACACAGAGGACAGACCTGGCAGTCTTCTGCTGTATATGTGCATACATATGCTGTATATGTGACTCACATCAGCTGGTCGATGTTGCCTGATTTGTGGCTCAGTGTCTGAGAGATCTCAGGTGTTCAGGTTAGTTGAGACTGTTGGCCTTCCTATGGGGTTGCCCTCTTCCTCAGCTTCTTCCAGCTTTTCCCCAATTCAACCACAGGGGTCCCTGGACTCTGTCCATTGTTTGGATGTAAGTATCTGATTCTGACTTATTCAACTACTTCTGGGCCTCTCAAAGGATAGCCAGGCTAGGCTCATGTTTGTAAGCACAACATAGCATCAGTGATAGTATCAGGCCTTGGAGCCTCCTCCCCTTGAGATGGATTCTATTTTGGGCCAGTCACTGGACCTCCTTTCCCTCATTCTCTTTTTCATTTTTGTCCCTGAAGTTCTTTAGACAGGAACAATTCAGGGTCAGAGTTTTCGACTGTGGGATGGCAACCCCATCCCTCCATTTGATGCCATGTCTTTCTTTCTACTGGAGTTGAAAGTTCCTCTCCCCACTGTTTGGCATTTCATCTAAGGTCCTAAGAGTTGAGGCCCTTTGAGTCCTGAGCATTTCTCACCTCCCAGGTCTCATTCTAGAGGGTTCCCACTCCTCTAAACATCCAAGGTTGCCTGTTTTCATTCCTTTTGCAGTCTTCAGGGCTTCACACCTCTCCTCCTCTCAATACCTGATCATGTTCCCCCTTTCCCCACCCTGTCCACTCTTTCACCTAGGTCCCTTCCTCACTCTGCTCCTCATGGTGACTGCTGTCCTCTCCCTCCTAAGTGGGAGTGAGGCATCCTAAGTCCCTTTAGCTTGCTAACCTTCTGGAGTTCTGTAGATTGTATCCTGGGTATTCCGCACAATTTTTTTTTTTTGGCTAGTTACACTTATTAGTGAGTACATATCATGGGTGTCCTTTTAGGTCTGAGTTACCTCACTAAGGATGATATTTTCTAGTTTGATCCATTTGTCTGCAAAACTCAGGATGTCCTTGCTTTTAATAGATGAGTAGTGTTCCATTGTGTAAATGAACCACATATTTTTGTATCCATTTTTCTGTTGTGAGAGATCTGGGTTGTTTCCAGCTTCTGGTTATCACAAATAAGGCTGCTATGATCACAGTGGATCATATGCCCTTTGCACCACAAAATTTTAGTTTGTTTTAAAGAAAATTAATATTATGAAATGTATATGAAATTAGTTGAAATTAGAAAATGTTTTAATCAAGATAATAGAGACAAATTCCACATGATTTCTAAAATTATGCATAACCTAATTGTTATATACAAGTAAATATTATATACATAAATATATGTACATATGTTTATGTGTGCATGTATAACTATCTGGGGATGCGTGTACATAGAGATCAGGAAACAAGAAAAAATTCACATGTGATGAAAATGAGGTTTAAAGAAAGTTGGGTGTGAATGCAGTAGAACACATGGGATTTGACAATGGGAGAATGGGTACAAGTGGTGAAGGAGATGAGAAGATGAGGGAATTGGGAGATAAGGGGATGAACCAAAGTTAAAATGAAATATTTTGGAAACGCCTCAATAAAACCTGTAACCTTGTGCACTATTAAATTTAAAAGCAGGATCATGAGAGTTTTCTTCTTCTTTGATGTGTAAATAATTTTTAAAAGTTCTTGCCAATTTTGTAGGTTCAAGAAGAGCAAGCCTATTTGTAAGACCAGAAGACTATCCTTTCAAAATGTAAGAACCAATGGGAGAGTGTTCTCAAGCTTCTTCCAAATAGAGCTCATTTTGTGGAATTCCATGTTCCTGTTATCAAGACCTGGAAAAATTGTTTTCATTTCCACTTAACAAATGCAGATGATATAAGACACCTTATACTACAGCTCTTCAGAATCAGTCCACACTTGGTTTCATTAAAGTGGGGCATAGACTATTGAAAAATTAATAACCTTGAAGAAGACCTTACTTGTTTAATTTTATCTGGTAACAGGTTTGCTCCTTTAGTGTTAATTTTACATTTTTATGTTTAATTTCTCCTTACACTATTGTAAGATACTGTAAGGAGATTTCAGTAATTTAGTATGAATAAATATTTCTGTAATACATTTTCAGTTATATATAAATTATCCACAATTAGAGGTGCACACTAGCCTAAATTTTGTAATGTTCCAAATGGGGAAAACTTGAAAAATAAGAATGATAGGTTGAATATAGTTACTATTATTGGACATTTATAACTAGGGAATAAAGTTGTTTACACTACTACTTTTAAAATTTTACATAAACTTGAAGCTAAATGAAAGTATAGATTAAGTTATATCAGTAATCACATTTCACTATGTAATATGCAAATAGACAATAAAGAATTTTTATATTTCAAGCAAATATTATGAAAAATATATACTAAATAATCATTTGACAACTAAAATGTATAACTGACAAAAATAATAAAATTGATACTTCGGATAAATAGAAATTCCTGCAGCATCACATGGCAGTGAACTTTTATAATTTTGAACAGCCCATACTTTATGAAGCATGACAAACAAATATATAATACTAAAACAAATTTCTTGAAAGAAGAAAAAACCATAGCAAATCTTTTCTGCTTTAAGTGGTTTACACTTTTTATATTAAAAGTAAACAGGAGAAAACAGCTCAGTGAGCTAGTGGGATGTTGAGGAATGATTATCTGAAATTAATTTAATATAACTTACTTCTTTCTTTTGGGGGCATTTATTTCCTTTTATTGGAAGTAGGATATTTTTAATAGACTATATCCTGGTTGTAGTTTACCCTCCCTTTGTTCTTCCCAGTTGCTCCCTACCTCCTCTCCCCTCCAGAGTCACTCCCTTAATCATTAGCAAAGAACCACTTCGAAGCATTAACAATCAAACATGACAAAGTAGAATATAGTAATATGAAGGAAGAAGCACTACCATATCGATGTTGGACATGACAATCCAATTAAAGGGGAAAGTCTCAAGAGCAGGCACAAGAGTCAAAGACATGGTTGCTATCACAATAACGACTCCCCCAAAATAATAAGCTAATAGCTATAATCTATATGTGGAGGAGCTGTGTTTGATGCTTCTGTCTCTGTGAGCTCATATGAACCTTGCTTAGTTAGATCAGAGGATCTTATTCTCCTGGTTTCCTCCGCTGACATTTCTTCTTACAATCTTTGCAACTACACTTCCATGTTATTCTCAAATGCTATGAGAATAACTCTCAATTTAGACTCTCTCGACATCATGTCTATCTGTAGGTCTCTGTATTTGTTCCTATCTGTTGCAGGAGGAAGCCTCTTTAGTGATCACTGGAAAAAATACTAATCTATGAGTGTTGGAGAATATCATCAGAAATCATTTTATTGTTTTTTAATACCAGAAATTTGGTGTTTTACCCTAGGTCTTTTTGTTACCCAGTCTCTGGTTCCTCATTCTTTAAGTAGGAATGTTCATGAGTTCCTTTTCATGCAGTCGACCTTAGGTCACACGAGACATTGTCCAGCTTTTTCCACAATTTTTGTGCCACCACTGCCCTAGCATATTTTGGATAATGAATATATGGTATATTTATACATTTATACAATTAAGCATTACTCAGCTGATAAAAAAATGACATTATGAAATTTGCACAGGACAGAAGGAGAAAGAAGTGTCATTTATAAGTGGATAATAGCCATGTAGTAAGTGATAACTAAACTATAACCAATAGACTCAGAGACATTAGATAAAGAGAAGAATTCTATTGGGGAAGCATGGATCTCCCTGTGAAGGACAAGTGGAATAGAGTTTAGGGTAGATTGAAAACAGGTAGGGGTGGTAGGTGGAGGGATCATGTGGAGGGGAGATGAGATGAAGGGATAGAGTGTAGTAACAGATGGCTTGAATTGGGGAGCATTTGAAGGTTGGTGTGAAAACAAACTTCCTAAAGTATACTAAGGTGATCCTAATGAGGACTCCTAGTAATGGGTGATATGGAGACTTAACTGGACATCTTTTATAGTCAGGCAAGGTTTGGAGTGGAAGAATTAGGTTGCACTCAACTGAGTTCTTGGCCAAGGAGGTTCCATGAAAATCCACAAACAACAGAGGCTGTATACTAAGAAAAAATGTCACTCTGTGCAAAATGAAAGCAGAGCCCATTGCCAGGACAATAGTAAGACAACTCAATGGAACATGAAAGAAGTCAAGCTGATGGCTACACAGTGCTCTTGTCTCTGCACTCCAGTTTCTTGGGAAAGTATTTTGTAGTCTGCCAAAGTAGAAACAGGACACCACCCTTGCAATAAGCCCATTCACTTAATTTTCTTTATTATACATTTTAGACTTTAATATTATTTATGTGATTAATTAGTTCAAGAATGCGTTCTTCTCAACACTTCAAAAAGGAACTTTTTAAAGGTAAACAGTTATTAAGTTTAATCTAAAGTAAATTCATGTTCTATTATTTTTATTAGATACTTTATTAATTTACATTTCAAGTGCTATCCCCTTTCCTAGTTTTCAAAATTCCCCTGTCCCCTCCCCATTTCCCCTGATCCCCAACCTACCCACTCCCGTTCCTGGCCCTGGCATTCTCCTCTACTAGGAGATAGAATCTTCTCAAGACCAAGGACCTCTCTTCCCCTTGATGGCCAACTAGGCCATCCTCTGCTACATATGCAGCTAGAGACACAAGCCCCACCATGTGTTTTCTTTGATTGGTGGTTTAGTCTCAGGGAGCTCTGGGGGTACTGGTTATTTCATATTGTTGTTCCTCCTATAGGGCTGCAGACCTACCATCAGCATCTTGGGTACTTTTTCCAGCTCCTTCATTGGGTACCCTGAATTCCATCCAATAGATGACTGTGAGCATCCACTTGCTCCACCGTGTTCACAGCAGCCTTACTTAGAAGGAACCCAAAGGAATAGATACAGAAAATGTGGTATATTTACACAATGAAGGTATTAAAAACTCAGCTATTAAAAACAATAAATTTATAAAATTCTTACGCAAATGGATGGATATGGAGGATATCATCCTGAGTGAGGTAACCCAATCACAAAAGAACACACATGATATGCACTCGCTGATAAGCCCAGAAACTTAGAATACCCAAGACACCACTTGCAAAACACATGAAACTCAAGAAGAAGGAAGACCAAAGTGTGGATACTTTGATCCTTCTTATAAGGAGGAACAAAACTCCCATGGAAGGGACTTGGGAGGCAGAGTCAGGTGGATTTATGAGTTCGAGCACAGCCTGGTCTACAGAGTGAGTTCCAGGACAGCCAGGACTTTACACAGAAACCCTGTCTCCAAAAACAACAACAACAACAAAAAAAAAAACAACACAAAACAAAACAAAGATTCCCATGGAAGGAGTTACAGAGACAAATTCAGGGTTGTGTCTGAAAGATGGACTATCCAGAGACTATCCCACCCGGGGATCCATCCCATATAAAACCACCAAACCCAGACACTATTGCATATGCCAACAAGATTTTGCTGACAGGACCCTAATATAGCTGTCTCCTGTGAGGCTATGCCATTGCCTGGCAAATACATAAGTGGATGCTCATGTTCTATTATTAGCAAATGATTATATAATAAATTATATCAGGAGTTGGTACATCAGGACTTATGAGCCTGACTCAGAAGACAGAGGAAAGTTAGACACAAGTGTCTAGCCCCTGTCATAGAGACCCCAAAAACCTGGTAGAGTGTCTTGATGCCAAATGGAGATACAGCCTGGCTCAAGCGCCTATGCTTGCAGATGTTTCACAGACAAGAGCATTCTTCTAATGCCTTAATGGCTCATGTCTAATCTAGACTGACAATAAATTTGTCATCATTGTCTCACACACACACACACACACACACGCACACACACAAAATAGGCTACCCTTTAAGAGTATTCAATATTTTTTATTTGTAATCACTTTTGTAAAAAGCATAGTTACATGAGCTGTACAATTTCTTAGAGCACCACCCATTTTAATATTTTTCCCATTTTATTCTAAAGATTTATTTATTTATTGTATGTAATTACACTGTAGCTGTCTTCAGACACTGGAGAAGAGGGCGTCAGATCTTGTTACGGATGGTTATAAGCCACCATGTGGTTGCTGGGATTTGAACTCCGGACCTTCGGAAGAGCAGTCGGGTGCTCTTACCCACTGAGCCATCTCACCAGCCCCCTCCCATTTTATTCTAATGGATGGTGTTGGTTGAATTGCTACATGTTTAAATGATGTACCTTTAATACAAACGTTTGAAAAGCAGAAGATGAGACAGGCAGATCTTCATGTGCTGTAGTCCTTTCGACTAGGTACTCAATTCCAGGGCACCCACATCTAAATAGTGAAACGCTATCTCAAAAACAAAACAAAATAAAGCACACAAACAAAAATAAAACCACGTGAAAAAAGTAATTCTCACCTATTACAAATGTCAGCATGTATCACATAATTATAATTGTTCATTTAAATACTATCTTGATTTGTTTCTTTATAATGTAAGAGTCCCTGAGAAATTTTCAAGACATGATACTTTTCCTGGTTTTTAGATGTAACTACAGAAAATCATGTAGATGAGTTCTTTAAACAAACCATTGAACATTAAACAGAAGGCTGGGAAATGGGCATGATGAAGATATCTGAGTACAGATTACAGTTTATTATGAAAAAAAAAAATTGAAAGGACACTTTTCAGGAATAACCTTAAAATGATTAAGTCTTATACTATTTCCAATAATTAATTTCAAAACTTTAATTTTTAGTAAGAAAATCTACTAAATTTTTAAGAAAATAAGCTTTCTAACTTTTTATACTGTTTCAGAAAATAATTTCAGAATAAAAACCTACTCAGTCTCAATGTCATTAATAGTAAATTGTGGCATATTCTGAGATACTGAAAACATGATCATTTAAGTACAGTAATTGTTACTCTCTCTGGAGTTAAACTCTCATAGAGATTATCTTGTCAGTAAATTCTTAGGTTTCTTTTTGTAATATTTCATCTGTCTTAAAAATCTTTTGTGACAAAATCTCCATGGATGTTATTACAGGGTGAATTTTATTTAATTCCAAGAAAGTACTAATAAGTATTGGAGGCATAATTAAAATATTAAAGATAGTTCGAGTATCATTTACAATGTTTCCTGAGCAGAAACTGTTTTGTAGATTTATCCATTGGGAAGGGACTCCTCAACTCCATCTTTTGAAGGTTGTGGTTTTTCTAATGCTATCTGTTGCAAAAAGAAACGTCCTTTATGAGTAATATCTAGACTTATATCTATCTATTTATCATCTACCTATCTATCCTCTATATGTATATATGTATATTCATATATATATATATATATATATATATATATATATATATATGAAATCAACCAAATAAAGATAATGTCATACATTTAAAAAAGAGTAAGTAGTGGTATATTGAGAGTTTAAAGGGAGGACTGGAAAGGGAAAATCCAATTTTATTTCCATTGGAAAAAAATAATTTTTAAAAGAAGCATATCATTTCAACAAAAGCACATGTTTCTTTCAATAAATTAGAAATCAACAGTTTAGAAATGTCTTGCTCTAATTTTTAAAGGGAAGCAAATCAAATTCCATTTTAAATTTTAATCTGTATATTTTATCTCCTTATTTGCATAAGAATAAAGCAAGAGTTTCTTTAATTTACGAATCGTTTCTCTTCTGATTTTCACATCTGCTTTCTCAGGATGATTGGGTTTTATTTGCTTTTTAACATTTTGTGTTTTCTTCAAAGTCTGTGACATTCCTTACTGCAGTCAATCACATGAACCTCAAAAGCTGTGCACAAACAATAGACACCTGGAATGTTTTTAAGAGGAAAAGGAAAAAAAAAAAATAGTGTGATGTCTTGGTGCCAAGTTCTCTCCCATGGGTAGTAGTTACTACTCATTTCCCATACGTCTATACCAAAGGTTGGATCTACACTTTTTTCTATTTCTCACATTATTTAGCATATGGTTTTTGTCTAATGCTTTTTGAATAACAAATCATTCTGTTCCTGCTTCCTTTAACCCCAACCTCCTTCTTTCTCCTCTCCTTTATGGAAAACAAAATTCATCAGATTTTGTATCATAATAGTTTCCACAAAATTCTAAAACAATCTCCTCAACTCTCTCTTTCATAATCTGATTAAGGATCAATAGCTTTAAATGTATATATTTGGAATAGTACTATAGCTCCTTTTTTCTTTGATGTTTGTAGATGCCATATCATTAAGGATGTTTTGCATCAAAAATATTTTTGTAAAATCCTATAAAAATACTCTGAGTTTGATCAATAATTCCATCATCCCTTTTAAAAAGTAGATTATTGTCTCCAAAGGCAGCACTCTGAAATCAAATATCCAAAAAATATTCATCTTTGATATCCCATGGAAATTTTACTTAATTGATACAATATTTTCAATACTGCCATAGTCTTTTCATCAACTTTAAAAATTCATACACAATTTAAAACGAAGATGCATTGTCTGATGATTTTCAAATAAATTCATATATACTAAAATTTTTCTTATGAGAATAATGCCCCGACCACTTTCTTAGAAAGAGTTATTGTCCCAAACATAGCATTTTTGATGACCTAAATCTTTATTATTATTTTCTTTATTTACATTTCAAATGCTATCCCGAAAGTTCCCTATACCCCCCCTGCCCCTGCTCCCCTACCCACCCACTCCCACTACTTGGCCCAGGCCTTGCCTTGTGCTGCGTCATATAAAGTTTGCAAGACCAAGGGGCCTCTATGAACAGGGAGTTTTCTATGTGACTGTGTCCTTCAGCCATTTCTGAAGCCAATACCCATAAGTTCTCACCAACATAACTGACTAAACATGAGTTGAGCAAATACAAAAACAAATCAACGTTCACAAGTAGATGGGGAGAGTCAGGCATGGTGTCACACGCCTTTAATCCCAGCACTTGGGAGACAAAGACAGGCAGATTTCTGAGTTCGAGGCCAGTCTGGTCTACAAAGTGAGTTCCAGGACAGCTAGGGCTACACAGAGAAACCCTGTCTAGAAAAATAAAAATAAAAAACAAACAAACAAACAAAAAACCAAACAAACAAGTAGATGGGGAAAATTTCAGGAGGTCTCAACCCTACACAACGAACTATAGACAACTAAGGAGTCCCAAGGGTGGAAGAAATATTCTTCCTCTGTCTAGAAATTGCTTATCTGTTAATAAATGTTTAGTCTTGAAAGCATAAATACAAGCAAGGTCATGAAGACTTAACAGGTTTAAATTTCGCATATGCATGCATATAAGCATGTAACAAAAGTTAATGAAAAAATAATGTCATACATTTTGAAGAGAATAAGGGGGGATATATGAGAAAGTTTAATGGAAGAAGAAAAATGGAAAGGAGAAATTATGTAATTGTAGTATAACCTTAAATGGTAGGAGAAAAAAAGGGAATAGAACAAAAACAACTATTTTTCCCTCCCTGTTCATTTTAACATGGGAACTACTCAGCTACCATTTCTAAGGACTGTACTCTGCATTGTATTCTCCCATTAGAAGAAGATATTCACCTTCAATGCCATAACATTGCTGCAAATGCTGTTAACATTGCCTGGGCTTTATATTAACTTAATGAACAGCACATTTGTCATGAAGAAAGCTCCCTTAATCACTCTACCCTTCTCTAGTATGAGCATACTTTTGTTTTCTTAGTCAGAAGCAAATAATCCCCTATATGTAGGACTTTGAACTTGTTTTTAAAAGTTTTTTTTTTCTTTCTTTTTTAGTGGACCACCACGTGCTAGCACATGAGAACAGCTTTTATAAATCAGACCAGATTTCATGATAAAGTCAAGAGTTTCTAATTTATCTTTAATATTTCCAGGGAAAAAGTTTTTCCTTAGATACCATTAACCTGGTCATTTTAAACTATATTTGAAGCTCCTCACTTCCTGTAGTTCTCAAATGAAATTTTTGATTAGATAATTTGCTGAGCATTTAAATGCATTCACTTTTATTTTCCTTTTATTTCCAATCAAGCAGAAAGTAGAAAGCAATCACTTAATGAGCACATAACCCACACAGCCCTTCAGGCTCACACTGACTACCTTTGTATGAGCTCTAACGTGGGAGAGAGTCCGTTTTCTGACCATCTCATCTCCCATGGGCTGTAACTTCCAGCCCATTATGAAGATTGCTTCTGCCCTGGCTGATCCTACTCTCATTTATATTATCCATGATTCAGCTTGGCTCCATTTCCTAGCAAAATCATTCAAGGACAAATTTGTAGCTAGGGCTCAGATACATAGACTCTGTGGAGGAAATAGGATCCAGTTATAAATAAACATTTCAATATTAAGGAATTGGCATACGTAAGAAAATTGAAAGCATGCAACTGCTTGACTGAACAAAATGTTTGAAAGTTGAGAGCCCATTAAATAATCAATGTATTCATTTCTCACACTTCATCACTGCAAGAGTCAGAACAATTGATTCAACCTGGGACAAATGTTCAGTGTTATCCAGAAATTTGCCTTCAATTCATTCTGCCTCTCTCTAACTGGATGAAAACTGCTAAAACCCCTGAGATAAAAAGGGCTGTACTAAGGTGAAATGTTTATCAATATGCCAAAGAGAAAAAGCTAGGAAACCATAAAATATAATTAGACCAAATGGCATACTGGTCAACATATGAATTATTAATATCTGTAGTGGATTCAAAGATGGCAGGGTGTAAAACTAATTAAGGATAATAAGATAAAATTTTTGAATAATTATTTTTGAATATATATTGAATATATATTTTTCTTCTAAAGCTCAAAGAACTTCATTAATATGTCAGGAATAATGTGTTGTTAAAATATAAGAAGTTATTTGCACAAACATTAACATGACAGTATAGCATATTCGTCTAAAATATAATTCCCCATTAAAACATTGAGAAAAGTTCCCAATTTGGAGCCCCAACTGCCCTATATGTAGTTATGTAGCTGAGGCTGGGCTTGTACTTACAGAGATCTTCTTGTCTCTGCTTAACCAGTTATGGGTTTAAAGTCAACCACACCATATAATATTTTTGGTTCATTTTCAAAATAACAAAGACTATGAAAACTTTTATAAGATTATTTTTCCACTCAGGTAAATATATAGTGCCTTTATGTTAATAAAAATTAAATGCATTCTATGAAAAAGACTAATTAATAGTACAATAGGGAATTTAATCTTCAAACAATGAGGAAAGTAAGAAACACTAATAAAGAATTGAAGATAACAAATTGTAAATATTAGTGAGAGGAGATTCCTCTCTAGCCAAGGTATTTACATGTAAGCCTTGGCTTATTAAATATCCTGATATTTATATTATTGGTAGAATATTATTTAATCCCTAAATTATTTCATAATTTTAGTTGGTATGAAAGCTTTGTATTTTATATATAGAAACTCATGCTTATTTTGTTTCAGAAATATTTGAAAGCTACTTCAAATATTTTTTATAGTAATTAAACTTATGTTTATAAAAAAATTTATAGGCCTCACTACTTAAATTTGGCTTTCAACATTCAAAATATTCTTGTTTGGCATTTTGGAATGAATATTGTGCTTGTTCAAGTTTATTAGACTTGTGACTATATGTAGTATATTATGTACTCATGGAAAATATTTTAAAATTCACTTTTCTTAGTTATACCGCATTGATATTGCTTATCAATTACTATTTCAATGACATTGAAAATAATATTCTTTACTGTAGGAATAAAATATATGTAAAAGATATATAAGATTTGATCTGTAGGGAAAATACATACATAAGAGGCATCAAATCAAATGTGATTCAACTGTTCTAACTTTGTAACAAAAGAAAAACAAAATATAAGGACACAAAAATGCACTTGTTCACCTCCTTCAAATTCTGTACTTTGGAAGCTGATTCGTGAGGATCTTTGTGAACTCGGGGCCAGATATAAAATATACTTTGAAAATAATTTCATGCCATGGCATGGTCTATAAGCATATGAAAATTAAAAAAAACATACATTTATTAGCCTCATTTAGAGCTCAACTCATCAACTACCATTATATGGTATTTGTTTCAAATGATACTTGCTTCCAAATTATCAAATTTCCTTTAATATACCAATAGTAATAGCATATCTACTACAGAGATTATGTACTTGATGAAATGAGAAGCCTTTTTGTATCTTCCCTGATGGAAGAAAAAGTTATTTACATTCTGTATAATAATTCACATTACAATCTGCTAACATGCTTTAATTTTTATAAGTTGGAAGGATTATATTTAGTGGGTGAAAAATTACTTGTGTCCAACACTGTAAAGCTGTGGTATTTAAATGATATATTTTTGACAACATCTAAGTTCCACCGCTAAGAGGTAGGTTGTACAATGCATATAGTGTCTTTATTTAAAAAATCTGAAGACATTCCTAATAATCAGAATAGGCAATTAAGTCATAAAAGCATACATTAGAAATCCAATACTTTAATATTATAAGCCAACTTTCATTTTATTTTCAATAAACTTATGGAAACAAGAGATTAACTTTCCAAAGTTTGTATAGAATTTGAAAGAATACATAATTAAGTCCATGGATTGATGTTTGAACTCCTATTTCTTTGAGCTTCCTATAAAGTTAATTATATAAAATATGATAGGTAATTGAGGACTAATGTGTTTAGATCTGAATGAGTATGCCTCAATCCACTTTTCACCAATGTTGAATTTCTAGCTGTCAGGTGACAGTGTGAGCAGGTATGGTTTTTTGAAATGTAACCCAGTCACTACTGTCAATCCTTCGTGATTGAGGCTGGCGCTATTATAATAAAGAAAGCATCAGTGTGCACATTAGATGTTTTGGTTATGTGTGGTCAGCATAACTGTTGTGTGGCCAAAACATGTTACTTGTGGAATAAACACTTGGATGAGTCTTCTTACAATGCACCATGAAATCCAGTGCATGTGATACACGACCACTATTTACATATTATTGTCTTTCTGTCTTTCCTATACAGGGTCTTTCTGAGGAACATTTATCATTAAAAAGAGAGGTTGGAATTATGGTTATTAAATAGCTATAGGAGTAACACAGTTGTAACTGTAGGGACAGAAAGAAAGCATATTTCCAAAAATACATTATCTATTGTCTATTTTAATTTTAGGTTAAGTATTGTCTAACAGTTGGCATCAATGTCATAATCATATTGTCTTTGCTTTTAGTCATATAGTAATCTATATATTCTCAAATAAGAAGAAAAGCCCATGTATGGTTATTCATAATAAACTATAGACAACATCTGTCCCCATTTTTTAGGATGCTCTTTTACAATATTGGTGAGAGCCTTTTGGTGCTGCTTCTAGGAATTTGGCATTTGTCACTGCACTCAGTCAAGGAAGTAGGCTCAGATAACTTAATTAGAAACATAGGCCATGGGGCTTTATTTGCTGCTTTGCTTAATTGCTACCTTAATGTGACCTCTTTGCTTATTAAGTACTTGATCACTATCTCGTGTGACCTCCTTGCTTACTACTTCACCTGATTACTTTGTCTTTGCTCTAAGAACTGACCACGTTTTTTGGATGTACCTAGAATGAGATAAAAACAGGCTGGAGAGAAATAAACCTGCTTCAGCCTCAGCACTGGCTGAAGTCATGTTTTAGTTTTGTCTTGTTGCTTTTTTTTCTTTTCAATCCTTACTCCCCCTTTGAGACCTGGTTGACTAACTGAGCTGGCTTGGTCACCACAACCTTGGTAATAAAGTATTTCTCAGTCATTCTTCAAAGTTGGCTAAAGCCATGTAGAGTAGGTGGGCAATCACATAGATGAGATTAATTGTTCTCATGCCAGTGGTGTAAGAACAAGGACTAGATTCAATTATTCTAACCTACATTTAAGGTAACACAAAAGCATGCCTGACTGTAGTTTAGAGATCAGTGGTTGAAACTGTAATTTGGAAATTATTTTCTCAGTCTCATCTCTTGATGGTTTGGATGAATGGAAAACTTGTTTTGGATATTCTGTAGATGTTACAACGCATTTAAATTTACCCTTTGCAGAGGCTAATGAACTTCATTATTCTATCTTTTTATTGTAATAAGTGAAGAAATATGTGGAACTCAGAATTTATATGATATACCAGGGGCCAAAAATTCTATTTGGAATACAGTTAGAAAATACCATTAAGTTAGCAGTGAGGCAATTTGATGACAGCTAATGTCCATTGTGCTGATCACAAATATATAAATACTCAGAAAATTTCTGAGAATCTTTGTTGTAATGCTCAGTAGATATTTCTGAGAGATATATCTCGGGGAACTGCTGTCATTACATAGTTATGAGAAGGATGCATTATTATTTTTATTTGTAAAGTATATTTGCACTGTAATTATTGTAAAATATTAAAATTATTTATTTTTCTAGAGGAAGAAAATGTTAGATGACATACCTGGACAATACCAATTATTCTTGCACACATTCTTACTATGTAAGAATTAAAAATCTGGGTTTTTTAATTCAAGGAACTGTTTTAACTAATTTTCCTTGTTTAGGTTTTATCTATTTTTTCCCATTCTCCATGCATTTTTGCCTCATTGAAATTAAAGTATGTTTTGCTTCTATGTATGCTGCTTTTTTAATGCATAATAAAGTTTGATTAATTCTGAATAATGCATCCTAAGCCTTATACTACATTTTATGAATTGATGGCAAGTACATGCTTAAGGTGTTTTAAAAAAATTAAAGTATAAGATGCTCTATTTGATTTGAAAAATATTAAAATCATTTATAAAATAAAACTAGATGGTAAACACTATAACAATATAGAAATGCAGAAATGCCTTAAATATACTCCATACATAGTGCTAACTATAAAATAATTAAATGACTACAGTTATTTTATTTTTGAGTATGAATTAGTTTCATCTGCAAATGTAGGTTGGCTTAAGGAAAGTGCATAAATAGTATCCTTGGTGGTACTTATTATAAATAGAAATGACTCACTTAGTTATTTCATAGACTTTGAAAGACATTAAAAATGATGCTATTTTTAACTAGAGGCAGATAAATGCAAGACTTCCTAAAGAATACTAATACAAAACCAAACTATTTTTTTCAAATTTACCTAAATCAAATGTAGAATCAATTTCACAATTCCTAGTCATTTTAGCAAAACTTGCAATCCCATTTCCAACAGAGGCTTTAGATATGTCAAACTGAATTTTCTAAAAATGTTAATAATCATAATTTATTATTATTGGACATTATTATCATTTAACATTATTTTTATAAGACATGTTTATAGGTATGTCTGTATGTGGATGTTTGTTTGCATTTATGTGTATCACTTGAGAGCTAGGCCACAGGGGCCAGAAGAGGGCATCGAAACCCCTGGCATTGAAGTTATAGTCTGTCTACAGTCTTCTGTACTCCTCAAGGGTCCAGTTGCTCCTTGACAAACTTTCCTGTATCTCACTCCTTACAGGATCATTTTAGTGTGGACAAATAAAACAGGAATATCCTTTATGTGATATTTTATTTTATTTTTTTTTTTATGAGGTTGGTCAGATTGTAAATTCTGTTCAGAATATTAACACAGCATATTCATGTATACATTGTGATTAGTGTGTCAGTTGAGAGAATCTTTTCTGAACTTCCTCTATTTGGTAATAAAAATTAGAATGGCCCCTATAGTCTCATATTTACACAGCTCGCCATTAGTTGTTGACATGTTTGGGAAGGTTACAAAAATTTTGGGAGAAGCAGCTTCTTAGAAGAAGTAAGTTACCTGAAGTAATTATATCAGTGCCTGTTCTCCCTCTCCCTCTTCCTCTTCCTTTCCCTCTCCCTCTCTTCTCCCCTCTCAGTCTCCCTCTCTTCTCTCTCCCTCTCCCTCGCTCTCTCCCTCCCTTTGTCCTTCCCTCCCTTCTTTCCTCCCTCCTTCCCTCCCTCCCTCCCCTCTCTCTTTTCCAATGTGTGGATGAAAATGTGACTGCCCAGTGTTCCCTTACTGCCAAGCTTCACCTTTTGACTGTTCTTATACCTACTCACCATGATAGACTCTATCCTCAGTAACTGTGTGCCAAAACACATCAACCAACCAGTACCTCCAAAGCTCCCAGGGACTAAAGGATCAACCAAAGAGTACACATGGAGGGACCTAGCTGCATATTTAGCAGAGGATGGCTTTGTCAGTCATCAATGGGAGGAGAGGCCCTTGGACCTTTGAAGACTGGATGCCACAATTTAGGGGAATGCCAGGGCAGGGAGGCAGGAGTGGGTGGGTGGGTTGAGAAACACCATCATAGAAGCAGGGGAGAGGGGATAAGAAAGGGAGTTTCTGGGGAGGGAACCAGGAAAGAGGATGATATTTGAGATGTAAATAAAGAAAATATCCAATAAAAAATCAATTTGGAAAAAAGAAAAAGAAAGTTTATATGCAGAAAAGAAAAAATTTCCCCAATTTTCTTTACTATGAAATCTTCTTATTTTCTGCTTATTTTTTGAAATTTGTTAATATATTTTAGGTATTAATCTGTAAACATTTACTTATACTTTTAATTGCCATCATTAATTTATGCTAATTTAAAAAGGTGTTTCAAATTTACTATTTATTAAATATCAACAATATAAATGTAAATATTTTCTTGAAGTTTGCACCTATTTGAAAAGCTATAGTTTATATTTCATGACATTTTATTATCTTTATCAGATACTGTTATAATTTGTTGACAAAAAGTTGCTTAATTAAATTTTTCATATAACATATATGATATACTTAATTATGAGTTAGAGGTAAGTATACAAAGTTTAATCTACTATATATGACATCAGATAGCCAGGATTGGATTTGGAACATAACACTGTAATATAAAAATTCAACTTACACATTTCAAGAAATAAATAAGTAAATGCACAAAGAAAACTAAAACAAATTACAAGTAGTGAAATTCAAAACCCTAACATAGTAGTCTCTAAAAAAAAAAAAAAAATGACTTGCATTATAGAGGTACATATAATTAAGTAATCAATTAGTTATTTACAACAAGTATTTGGAGACTTAAATATTCATAATAACACTAGTCACCAAACGCAGATTATACTACTGACTTGTGTATAAACAAGATATCTTACAGAGGAATTATTTTAGATCATCAGACTACTTCAATTATATGACTAATTTCATTAATGAACCAGAATACATTGTACATATCGGTATTTGATGCCCTATCTTTCTGCAGGAGGTGGGCTCTATAAGTTCTCTCTACCCACTGGAGTCATTTCATCTAAGGCTCCTCCCTTTGAGTCCTGAGAGTCTCTCACCTCCCAGGTCTCTGGTGCATTCTGGAGGGTCTCCCTACCTCCTACCTCCTGGGGTTGCCTGTTTGCATTCTTTCTGCTGGCCCTCAGGGTTTCTGTTTTTTTTTTTTTTTCCCTACCCAATCCCTGATCCCCGATCAGATTTCCCTCTTCCCCTCCCTGTCCCCTTTTCCATTCAGGTCCTCCTGCTCCCTCCCGTGATTGCTTTCTTTTCCCTTCTAAGAGTACTCGCAAAAGTACTGGCCGTTAGACCTCATAAATTTGAGGCTTTCCTGGTCTATAGAACATGTTCAAGGACAGTCAGATCTAGACTGAGAAACCCTGTCCTGAAAAATCCAAATAAATAAACAAACAAACAAACAAACAAATTTGTATGTACCACATCTAACAAAGATAAATCTCCATATCTATAACTGATAAAACTAATTAATTAATTTAATCAAAATATTGTTGATTACTGTTTGATTGTTCTATAAATGAATTCAAACTAGTTCAGGATGTTCTTGTTTTTGAGCATGCTAAAAATATTCCCTAATATTTATTTTATATTTTCCAATATAGAATACTCTAATTTATTAACAGTGAACTTTCCACAGAGAAAATAAATAATATAATGAAAATTGATTCAAATTGAAAGCATATTCAAAAAGCACAAATTACTAATGGCTTTGTGCTAATTTTCACTTATCAAATTTAATGTGATGATTAGTACCCTAGCCTCTGTATTGAAGAAGTGCATAATCTCCATATCTTATTTTACGGATGTTTAAAACAAAAAGTGATAATGAACTTAAAAGATGATATGTACTCAACACAACTTTGATTTAAAATAGTAAAAATATTTTATATATTAGGAATACACTAAATATTCTATCTTTTCCTTTTCCATAGCGCTTGTAAAAGCCCTTGCTAGTGTGGCAGATGACGTGATATAAGTGATGGAAATGGAATGAAATAACATGAGGAAACTTTAGATTATAACTTGGAAAACTAAATTATAGGCCTCCATATGGTCCTAAATTTCATTGACATTTGAGCAAGTTATGTAACTTCTGCTCCAGGCTTTTCATCTACGAACTGTGAGCATGAACTCAAAGTTAGAAAGTGATATTGAAGTATATGGTTTAATTCCCAGTGCCTATCTTCACCTGAAGGGAAGGCTAACACTCATTAAATGTGTTTTCGTGTCTGCCCTTGAAATGAGGCAGAGATGAAAGTAGGGCCTTCCTCTACAACATTTATAAAAAAAGAACTCTGACTTCTCATAAAGGATTGTTCTCAGTATGATATACTCTCAGCCAGTAGAGAAGCAATTCCATTTGTCTTCTTCCTTAACTTCTTCATGGTCACTACTTTGTAACACTTCACCCTCTAGAGAAATAAGTGTCTCCTTTCTGTTGGTCCCATTAGTGCTTCCTTCAGTGAACTGCTTGCTGATGCCCAGCAAGCAAGGGTACATTTTTTTCAGATGTAGTCTGCCAATAATAAGAGAGATAACTGATTACAAAAGGGTTGTATTTTTTGCCACCAAGTTTCTTAGCAAAAAATAACATAGCTTGATATATATATATATATATATATATATATATATATATATATATATATATATTGCTACTAACAAGATTGTAACCTGAAGAACATCATATAAATCATTTACATTAAAAAACTGAAACTATACTTATTAATAGAATATCTTTTTTTAATTTTTCTAACTTAAATTTATTTTATCAATGTATATTTATTAATGAATTGATCATATATATATAATTTCAATTTTGAGATTGCAGGCCATTTATAGACAGTTAAAAAAGAAAAATTATTAGAAAACCCAATCGTGAAAACTACAAACTCTCAGGCAGCTTAATAGTTTCTTACTTTGTTTTGAGTCACATATAGATAAGAATATCTTTATAATTTTGGGAGCTACACCGGTAATAATATGCAATACAAATTAAAATCTGTAATAATCATATACTTGTAGAAAAGGGTATTTGAAGTTTTGTGCATCTGTGTTCAGTCAAGATGGTCTCTTTCATTCCTGAAGATATTTATTTGGGAAATTGGTATATAAAATTCCATAAGAGAAGTAATCAAGTTGATTTGTTTATTTATAATTAGCCAATCTACATAAACAATTTTACAATTTTAAAAGTTGGATTTTTTATATAAAAGAACCATTTATTAAATGAAACTATAAAATAATGGCAATTCTTCATTTCCTACAGCAAGGACAGACTACAGCTTGTCCCTTAAAGTATTTTAGCTGAATTACAGAAAGCAGTATGAACACACAGTTTATCACACATTATAATTCAGGACTATCACATGAGACACAAATGATTAAAGATAACATCACTCACTCATCTGTTGGATAAAATATCTATCCTTATGCTTTCCATTCAATACCCACTTGTAAAAAAAAAATATGTATTTGTGACATGTGATAGATAAAGGAGACATTTTAACAGAATAAGTAAATGTTCTCTATTTCTTCATTGTGAGGATTTTCACTAGTTAGAAAAAGCATGTTTGTTCTATCTGCTTTATAAACAGAAACAGTCCTTATGTTGGCCTGATGACCTATTATTTAACAGAGTCTTGGTTGTGCTTTATAATTTAAAGTCTGCATCACACTCTTTAAGATAAAACAATGCCCTCATTTGAGGGAGTTTTTGATTAAGCATCATTACTTTCTATCATTAATGTTCAGGGATTAAAATTTAAAATTAAAACCAAAACCAAACAAACTGAATGACTGCTTGTTAAGCTGAGTGATAATTACCAAATGTGGGAGGAGAGGATGCTAATTAGTCAGATACGAATTCGGAAATTATTTTTCATTTCCTATAGTTGCTGTTCCATTGCTGTGATTAAACATCATGACCAAGGGAACACACAAAAGAAAGCATAGAATTGGGAGGGAGGGTATTGCTTACAGTTGCCAAGGGCTATTCCATGACTCTCATAGTCAGTAGTATGGCACTAGGCAGACAGGAATAGTGATGGGGAGCAGTAACTGAGAACAATATGATTGACAGAGAAAAAGAGGAGGGGTCTGGTGTATGTTTTCCAAACCCCAAGGTTTACATTCAGCAACACACTTTCACTAACAAAGCCATACTGCTTAATCCTTATTAAGTAATCCAACAAATAGACCTAAAACATGCAAATATATAGGGACCATTCTCATTCCAAATACCACCTCACATTGTGGAAACATTGTTATATTTTCCATTTCATGCATGACATTAACAAGAAAACCCAAATCTGGCTTTTCTCCATTAGACCTTCACTGTGTTCATTATGGCCACACCAGTGTCATAGAGTTTCACCATAGCCTGTTAACTTTCAGGCTTGTTGACAATGACATAACTATGAACATGAGTATGTTCTTTTTGTCTCTTTCATTGTTGATTCAAGGACCAGAAAAAACTCTGATAGTAGAAGGGTGGATAATCTTGCTTTTCTTGGTGGTGGGTAGATGAGGGTATTTGGGGCTGCCAC
The DNA here is from genome assembly GCF_900095145.1 of Mus pahari. Classification (NCBI taxonomy): domain Eukaryota; kingdom Metazoa; phylum Chordata; class Mammalia; order Rodentia; family Muridae; genus Mus; species Mus pahari. The sequence goes on along the minus strand of NC_034597.1, from coordinate 79,780,000 downwards.
AAAAATGAAACAAGATCATAAGTCAGAAGTTGATGAGTCTCTCTCTCTCTCTCTCTCTCTCTCTCTCTCTCTCTCTCTCTCTCTCTCTCTCTCTCTCTCTCTCTCTCTCTCTCTCTCCCTCCATCCCTCCCTTGCTATTTCCCTCTCCCTCCCTCCCTATCTCCCTCCTCATCTCCCTCTCTTTCCCTCCCTCCCTTCCCTCCCTCTCTCCACCTCCCTCTTCCTCCATCCCCTCCCTCCTCCCACTCTGTCTTCCCTTGTTTTGTAATGAAAGCATGTGTCTGCAAATAATTCTTGCCCACAAAATCTTGTTTATTTACTTATGGATATGGAAGAACATGAACTCTCTTTTTCATTTTCTCTACCCTCTTGGTGAAGTGACTTCATGACAGCTTGATTAACTCTGTCTAGATTTTCTTTTATTGGAAATTTGCCACCTTCTCTTTAATTAACATTGATAAAGATTTTAAGCTCCTCTTGAAAACAGTATTTTTCTTCAGGGCACTACAATATGGTGTTGTGTATCTACTTCAACTTAAATCACTCTTTCCTAGAGAGAGATATGACCTCAGAGAGTTGATGCAACTAACAAAACTCAGCAAAATTGCATAAATTCTAACATTGAAAAGTCTCAGAAAGTTAAACAAGGAGACACCTCTCCAAGATTATGTAAATAGTAAACCATTGCAGGGCTGAAGAGGTTCTCTTTGTGACAAGACCATAATTTGAATGAGGTCTCCAGAAACACAGATTTTATAAATTATTACTTAGTGATGGGTGGAAACCATCTTCTATCTCTAAATAGGATCTTGTCCAACCCTCCTCCAAGAATGAAATGGAACAGCAAAGGCTACAAATGGAAGGTACTGTATTCAGAATTGACAACTTTTACGTGGGACACTATGTGAGATTTTAATGAAATGTATTTGAACTCTCAGTAGTAGCTCTCAACCTGGGAAGAAGCCTACATGACCATTCTCCTGGGAAGACATTCCCCTTCTCATGAAAAGAGACTAATGGGAACCAGGCTGTGAACTCTTTAGGCTTCTTTTCCCACATTTGGTAGTAGCACCTTTGGTATAGGGAAATCTGAGCTCTTCTGTGGCTCAAATAGAAGTGTTATAATTATGACTCTAGAAGGCTCAGATCTATTTGGTCATCAGAATGCCAGCTGGGCCTTATTGTCCTTAAAGTGGTGTTTTCTCCAGAGGCAGGACAACTAATAAAAATTTTTCTACCTACTTCTAGTTGTTACTGAGAACATGGAGACTAACTGATGCTTCCCCACTGCTTCCTTCAGTCAGAAAGATACCACTAACAGGAAAGTGATTCTTTTCTGGCTGCTGATAAGGCAACTGGAAGCTGATACTCCCCAAGAACTTGGGGCTTGCTGGTAAGGAGTCTGAACCTTCTGTTTTCTTCATGAAGTCAGTTATTTGTTCACTTTACAACCTAATATTAGGCCCTCTCTCCTCCCATCCCTCCGCACAGCTCCTCCCCTATTCCTTCCTCCCCTTCTCCCCTGGGTATCATTCCACCTAGGCATATCATCTCACTGCAGAACTAGGCACATCTTCTCCCACTGAGACCAAAATGACCCAGTTAGGGGAACAGAATCCACAGGGTGGGAACAGGTTTAGGGACAACCTATGTTCCAGTTGTTTGAGGACCCCTATCTGAATATTTTCTACATATTTCGGGGGTAGGTCCATCCCATGCTCTCTTACTGGTTGGTGCTTCAGTCTCAGGAAAGCCCCAAGATTTAGGCTTGGTGACTCTGTTGGTTTTCTTGTGGAGCCCTTGCCCTGTTTAAGTCCTATAATCCTTCCCTGAAGTCTTCCACAAGACTCCCAGAGTCTCACCTAATGGTTGGCTGAGGGTCTCTGTGTCGATTCCATTCGCTGCTCTCAGAGGACAGTTATACTAGGTTCCTGTTTCCAATAATAACAGGCTATCATTAACCAGATTAGTTATTGTCCATGGGGTATGTCTCAAGTTGGGCCAGTGATTGGTTAGCCATTTCCTCAGTCTCTGCTCTTTCTTTGTTTCTGCACATCTTGTAAGCAGGATATATTTTGGGTAGAAGGCTTTGTTGGTCAGTTTCTATCTTTATCTCTCTACTGGGAATCCGTCTGGCTACAGGAGGTGACCATTTCAAGAGCCATAAGCCCCACTTCTAGGAGTTTCAACTATAGTCACCCCAAATACTCCTTGGGGGCTTCCCCCATTCCCAGGTTTCTAGCACATACTAGAAATTCCCTGCCCCCTACACAACACTGATTTCCATTCTCTCTCCCCTGCTTTCCCTACACCTGATTTCTCCATTTCACTCCCCGTTCCCTTTCCCACCCAGTCCCCTCCATCCATTCATCTATTCAAAACACTATCACTCCAGCTGCTCTGGACATTTCAGTGATGTTCCTGAATTGATAGATCCCTACTCCTCAAACTCGTTGGCCATGATAGACTTGGGTGGAATTATTTGGACTCTCAATAGTTTTCTTTCTAGATTAAGAGCATAAGTGTTCTTGTCTTCCTTAAAAATATCAATCAGGAGGAAGAAATACTAATATTTTGTTATCATTTCAAATAGATGGTAGTTCTCAACAGATTTTTATTTTTGTCTCTATATCATTACAAAATATATTGTAAATAAGTGCTTTCTAGTTAGGTAATTAATTGCAGAGTATATTATAATATTTTAAGAGAATATTTTCCACATACTATTTTATATGTTTCTGTTTTATATTTTACATCTTAGTGCAATCGTTTATACAATAATTATCAAGAACCTTTGGGTAGTTATAACAAATGCATGCAAGATAATTTTAAAGGTTAAGTAAGGACAACCAGAACTGCCTTTAGTATTTCTGAAACATGCTACCATTGTTCTCTAAGTCAATTCAAACACATACATTGCTATTTCCATTTTACTTATTTTTCTTAATATATATGAATACTTAACACAACAAAAAAATACCTCATGATAAAAAAAACAATTAACTTTTTCCAATTAACTACTTTCATGCTCTAAACTTGAAAAATATGATAGTTTCCTTTCTTAATTACAATTTAGACTGAAGTATAACCTTATTCTTTGCACTGATATTAATCTTTCACAACATATTAAGAATCAGGTACCAAATATAGTTCTACAAAGCATTGAAATATAAAATCTAGGATTGAGGAAGGTATATTATACAAACAAATGTTATATATATATATATATATATATATATATATATATATATATATATATATATGAGAGAGAGAAAGAGAGAGAGAGATCTATAAGATTTAATGATCTCAATGTTTCTATCAAAACAGGCAGTACTATTGAAGGCCAAATCCACATAATTTGCAGAATAGTTTATTATGAAGGTTTGTCCACAGAAATTTTCATGTTTGTAGAGTTTTGATATAAGGATTGCAGAAATGTCATATTCTTCTGATTTCCATCAACGTCTTCACATTTAATTATTTTACTGTTAAATTTTCAAGTTGTATATTTGAATACCCTTATACTTTGTAATCCTTTTTCATTCCTTGTGAAAATGTTCACAAGATTTAAAGAAGAGGCCAGGTCGTGGTGGTTCATGCCTTTAATCCCAGCACTTGGGAGGCAGAGGAATGCAGATTTCTGAGTTCAAGGCCAGCCTGGTCTACAAAGTGAGTTCCAGGACAGCCAGGGCTGTACAGAGAAACCCTGTCTCTAAAACATTAAGATAAGTGAAACACACACACAAACATACAGGAAAATATTATATATGTGTATGACATATGTAATATATATCTCAGAAGAATACAAAATTGAAGAAAAATGTTCAAGTGTACTTACCTAGAGGACATATTTCCCTTCATCAATGCCAAATTATATTTTCTTCTTGAGTGAACTGATAACTATATCACTATTATCTTTAAATTAGGAATATAATCTACTTGAAATATATATTGGTTAATTTTTGCCCTATAACAGATGATGCTGTTTCAATAAATTTATCACCCAGTGTCACAAGAGACATTAATGGGCAACTACATCTAAGTAAAAAGATGCTATTAAAACATTGCCATTAATATTTGTTTTAATTAGAAGTTAAAAACTAGTATGATAGTGCCTGACAAACACTGAAGTGGATGCTCACAGCCAGCTATTGGATGGAACACAGGGTCCCCAATGGAGGAGCTAGAGAAAGTAACCAAGGAGCTGAAGGGGTCTGCAACCCTATAGGTGGAACAATAATATGAACTAACCAGTAACCCCTGAGCTTGTGTCTCTAGCTGCATATGTAGCAGA
>NC_034597.1:79770251-79775605 GCF_900095145.1 Mus pahari | reverse complement strand
AGCAGGGGCGGGGGGGTTATAGGGAACCTCTGGGATAGCATTTGAAATATAAATAAAGAAAATAATAAAAAAAAAAGAAAGAAAAAAACTAGTATGATTATTGTATATAGATTTTTGGATTTTTTAAAGGATTTTATCAGAAACAAACCCCAACATGATGTTTTCTCATTTTAAATGTCACCAATCCAACATTTTTATTGAAGGTAAGTAATCTAATATAGTATTATCTTAGACTAAGATCATGTATACATATATAATTTCTAGAATAGTCTAAAATCATCATAGATAAAATTTCACAGATTGATTAAAATTTACAACAAAGTTGCAAAATGGTGCTATTTATCATTCATATTTGATAACATTCATGATATACAATGATAAGATTATTTCTAGTTAACAAAATATTACCACAAGGCTGGCTTTATTAGTTTGCATGTCTATAGAATTCTATAAAAAAACACTTGGAAGAAATATTTTAATGTATTCTAACATTATGGTTTGCATTTTCTTATGATTTAAAAATAATAACTACTATACTATTAGAAGTAAACCTATGTTTAAAATTGTACCTTTAGTTAAGTATTTCTACTGATATTTAATCTTATTCATTTTACAGTTAATATAAAACATAATCTATGTTATATTAAAAATATCTATATTAGAAAGTCTGTTATGTACATAATAAATGTTTATTTGACAAAAATACAGTATTGAGAACTTACAAAATTAAATCTGGATGTCTGGAATACAATCTGTATTTCAATATTACAAACAATGAAGAAAAACAGAACATCAAGGCCTTAATCAAACATCTTAAAAAAACAGAACATCAAGCCTTAATCAAATTAAGGCTTTCCTTGACATGGTACAATTAGTGTAATTAAAATTTAAAAGCAGCCTTGAAGTTTAGCCTCAAAATAATAAGCAATATATATTCATATTTGGAAATGGAGAGAAAATTATGTTAGAGAAATAGATATAAACATTTTGAAGTTAAATAATTATAAAAATTAAAATTTTAATGCTTGTTAAAATATCTACCTATATCAATAGAGTTATTCATTACAAAAACTATTATGGTGCATATAATAGCCTGAGATGTATCTAGTAGAATTAGAGAACCAACTCCTTCTATTTTTGTCCAATGACCTTTATCTCCATGCTATAGCACAACTGCACTGCATTCCCCATAATAAGTAGAGATAGAAAAGTACACTTTCTGCTAAAGAAGCTTATTACATACATGTATCCTAATGTATGTATTACATATCATTCTCTCTTTCAGTCATGATTAGAGAAGCTGTCATTAGTAGATGTGAACTAACACAGAGAGACCCGCAACAGGACAATGTATAGAGAGTGGGAGATCTTGGAACACTCAGTCATAAATGGGATGCTTTTATTAAATCTTTCCTCTCAGGGCTTAGGAAACTATGTAGAAGAGGAGGTTGTAGATGAATTTTAATCAAGCAACATGGTTGATCAAGCAAGGCATCATATCCAAAGACACTCTAGGCCAATGTTATCTGGCTGGAATGCAGACCCACCAAAAAATCTTTAATTCCTCTGGCTGGAATATAGACACACCTTTAGTATACACCATTACGGTAAAATTAGTTTGTATAAAGAAGCAGTCCTATTTGAAATTGATGTCTAATTGAGGGGGAGATAAAATATTGAATCATAGATTTGACAGAATAATTCAGAGATAGCATATTCCAAACTCCCACTGAGAACAGCCCAAGAGAAGGAGAAGCTATGTGAGCAATGCAAAGGGAGACAGAGTCAACTGGGAGTCAATGTAGTGAGTTCGGTGCAGTAGAGTTGAGTTCCTTCATGAGTTCATGCACTTTAGTACATTTCAAAAGAGGCAATTGAAGCCAGAGAGTAAGAATTAAATAGATTAGAACTAATTGCCAGAGTTAGTTTGAGGCCAGACAGAACAATTCAGTGAGAAGCTGATAGAAGCCAAATGTAATCAGTCAGATTGGGTAGGACTTTGAGCCAGAACAGATGAGTTGAACTAACTAGCCAAATATGAAAAAGAACTAGGAAGGGTGACCTTATTCGGTAGTAAGTTTGTAAAATGACAACTACATCAGGCAAATGAAAGTTATTTTTAGAGGAGGCACAAAGACCTTAACATGCCAGCAAGGTTCTGCTGAAGGGACCCTGATATAGCGGCCTCTTGTGAGGTTATGCCAGTGCCTGGAAAACACAGAACTGGATGCTCACAGCTATTGGATGGAACACAGGGCTCCCAATGGAGGAGCTAGAGAAAGTATCCAATGAGTTGTAGGGGGCTGCAACCCTGTAAGTACAACAACAATATGAACTAACCAGTACCCTCTGAGCTCGAGTCTCTAGCTGCATATATAGCAGAAGATGGCCTAATTGGCCATCATTGGGAAGAGAGGCCCCTTGGTCTTGTAAACTTTATATGACCCAGCACAGGGGAAGGCCAGGGCCAAGTAGTGGGAGTGGGTGGGTAGGGAAGCAGGGGTGGGGGTGGGGGATGGTATAGGGAACTTTGGGGATAGCATTTAAAATGTAAATAAAGAAAAAAAAGGAGGCAAAGGGGACATATGAAATAAAGGCAACAGTGTCTTCTAGACATAACATCACTAATGCACTTACGAACACATAGATACTGTGGCAATGTGCATAGTGACTTCAAAGGTCCTAGACAGATTGAGCTCAGTATTGAGATGGAGAAATACACAAGTGCCTTTATTAAAAATAAAGAAGCTGTCTTTCATGATAAATGTTCTCAAAATTCTTTTCTAGAAGAGAGTCATACTGATTATACAAATAGAACTTACGTGCAGGCCCCATGCCCAGTTGTAGATAATGAAAAACAACAGAAACAAAAATATTTTGTGTCTTATCATTTTTGGACATCGTGATGACTATTCTAGTTTGTCATCTTGACTACATATGGAATTAACTAAAACCCATGTGGTTAGATACACCTTTAAGTTGTTTGTTTGGTTTTGAATTGGAGCCTTCCAGTTTAAATCAGGATCTTATGAGGTGGGAAGTCCTATCTTAAATATGAATCACACCTTCTAGTGGAAAGTAATATACAGAAAATTGTGAAGGTTCTGTGAAGTAATATGAAGGTATGTATCTTCTGGTTTTGGCTGAAAATTTCTGTAGATGTCTATTAGATCAATTTGTTTCCAAAATATGTCAATTTGTTTCCATCCTCTCAAAGGGGAAGATGACAACACAGGTTGGACTAAGTACTAACTGTGGGGATACTGGGAAGAAGGCACTAATTGAAATGTAAAACAAACAAACAAGCAAACAAGCAAGCAAGAAATAATAATGGAATAAGAAAGTGATACCTTTTTGCCTGATTGCTTTGAGTCTCACTGCTAATTCATTTCTTATCTGGTTTTAGAACTTACTTTTTCAAGACTGGACTATACTGAAGACCAGAAGCATCATCATGGATAAAATAACTACTTGATTCTTGACTATTCCTTGTCTTGGGAGACAGTGTTGATGTAAGCCTCGAACCACACACTAATAAATGCAGCTTATTTATAGATTCATTCTACTAGTCCTTGTTCTTCTGAGGCCTCTGACTAATAAGGTAATTTTTTTTATAACCTTATTGTTCTTTTGATACATATTTTCCATTTTTTGTAACATTTTGAGGGGAAAGAGGTATCTTTTGCTCTTTGTTTTTAATTTTCATTTTTCTTTTCGTTTGTTGTTTTTCTATTTTTGTTTGATTGTCTTACCTATTTGCTTATTCATTTTCTTCAAAGAGAGGAAAAAAGAGGTGAGACTGAAAGGGTGAAAAAAAGAGCATGATCTGGAAGAAGATGGGAAAGGGAAATCTATGATCAGTATATGTTTTATGAAACAGTTGTTTTCAATAAAAAACATTAAAAATGAATAATATTATCATATCATTATTCTGTATGTGAAAATAATGCAAAAATTAAAATGCTTTCATTATATATAGCTGCATTAGCTATTAATCTTAAGTTTTATAAACTTACATCATGTGTAAAAGTAACTTTTATTTGCCTGATATAATTGTCACCATGGATTCTTACTACTGAATTATCTCATCTCTTCTAGTTTTTTTTTTTTTTTTTTTTTTCTGAACTCTACCAGGCTATTTCAACTCAGGTAAACTAGCTAAAACCTACTCACATAATACAACCTGGTTTCCTTCAGCTTCTCACTGAATTACTTTGTTTGGCTTCAAACTAACTCTGGCAATTTTTTTTTTAATATTTTGGCTCTTTCTTCTCTAGCTTCAACTGTCTCTGCTGACCTGTACTGCACACACTACAGAAAATGAACAAAACTCATGAATGAACTCAGGTGCTCTGTATGAACTGCACTGACTGAACTGACTTTAGTTCACCTAAACTCAACAAAACTGAATGACTCAACTCAGAAAAACTCTTAAATAGTGTTTTCCTTCCACGTTGCATGTATCCTATCTCTGAATCATTCTTTCACATCAGTCTGTGATTCATGACTTTGTATACTCCTCCACTATATGGCATTGCTTTGGATTAAAAGGGTGCAGTAAGGATTCCAGACAAACTCATAGATACTGTGTGTGTACTAAGGGGATGTGTGCATTCCAGCCAGATCAAACAGACCTAGATGGTCTTTGGATGTCATCAGAGTAGACATGTTACTAGATTAATTGTGCCCTTCAAAAGTATTTACACACATATCTGTTCAATTATGCATGAACATATATTTTCTGTTATTAATTACTTTATAAAGCATGAAGGTGTTAAGAATATAAATATAAACATAAGGTTATTTAACGCTATGAAAAAAAAAACACTGCAAACTTTTGTGAATGTAATATGCAGAAAGCCAAAACTTCTCAATATGATCTAGCAATTCAGTGTAATGATTCATTTTTACTGTAAATCAGAGGGGTTGAAAAGTCTCAAAGAAATAAGTCAGAATGACCAAAAGTATAAGATAAAATGTTGATTCTGTTTATCTCAGTTATAAATGGGTTTATGAGGGGGCTGGAGCAATGGATTGGCAATTAGGCCAAGTTGCTGTTCTTCCAGAGGACCTAAGGATGTTACTGAGCATCCACATCACGTGACTCACTAACATTTATAACTATAGCTCAGGGTGTCTGATATCATTTTCTGTCTTTCACAGGCTGATGTTCATACATGGCATGCACTGTACAAGATACAAACACACAGATACAAATAAAAAATAATTTTATTTTCAAATGAAGATTTTTATTTATTTATTTTTTATTAAATATTTTCTTTTTTGCTTTTTGTATTATTATTATTTTATTTATTTACATTTCAAATGCTATCCCGAAAGTTCCCTATAACCCC
>NC_034597.1:79749632-79770151 GCF_900095145.1 Mus pahari | reverse complement strand
CCCTGCTCCCCTACCCACCCACTCCCACTACTTGGCCCTGGCCTTCCCCTGTGCTGGGTCATATAAAGTTTACAAGACCAAGGAGCCTCTCTTCCCAATGATNGCAGATTAGGCCATCTTCTGCTACATATGCAGCTAGAGACACAAGATAAATTTAAACATGAAAGAATACTGATACACTTGTGCCAGAAATGTTTAAGGAGAAAATGCTACTATTTAGATAATACTAATACACATATATACGCATATAATGTATTTATTTTTGCTTACATCTTCTGTCTGTGTTCATGCATACACATATATTTATTGTGTGTATGTGTGTGTGTGTGCATGTATGTGTGTGTATGTGTGTGTGCATGTCTGTGTATGTATGTCAATGGAAAACGTTGAGCCACAGTGTACTTTTGGGGTCAGAGATCAATTTCAGGAGTTCTTGGGGGGGGTTGTTTGTTTGTTTGTTTTTCCTTCCCATATCAGCCCTCCCCCCCTCCATTTTGCCTGTAGGAGAATTTTCCCCATTGTACTCATAGGTGTTCCTACTCAAGTCACCATGTTTGACAGCAGGTTTCTGGACCCAGTGAACTAATCAACACTGCAACGCTTGATGATATTGAGTATCTTCTTGCATGTATAGGCAGTAAGTTGTCATTGTTAGAATAATCACGTATTTTGCATATGGTGTCTGTTCAGCATTTATCATGCTTTTAAAATTGCATGTATAATTTTGGAGATTCCTACTGTGTTTTGGTCATGCAAAATATCAAAGTTGTTTTGAGATTGTTATCTTTCTTTAAAACTATCCTATTAATAACATATGCTTACACTTCAGGAACCTGGAGGTTTACAAAACAACTAAAGACATTTGTTCTAATATTCTGAATTTATAAACCAGTGAATCTTGTCTCAAAGTTGGTGTTCTGATTTCTGCTATTTAATCCTTATCTGTACAATAATGAGTTGACCCTAACTGGCATGAATATACCAATTATCTCAGAATAATTGTACAGGAAAACACTATTTTCTCATTTTCTGTGATGAGACATCTGTATCAACTAAACAGTAAATCAAAGCAGCTTTATTTGCTAGGAAAATATATTGAACACTCTGCACTAATGTACTGTCATCTTCATTTCCAGAATTCAGTATTATGACATAAGCTGAATATAAAAATCTGTACTTTTTTGCCTTTTTCATGCAAATATGTCAATGAATTCTTTTAAGAATCCATTGTTATATATTGATACCTAAGAATTCCCTAAAACATGTTTTAAAAAAACTAATTACTTATTACTAATTAGTAAATTACTAATTACTAATTACTAATTTACTTCTAAAGATTTTCTAGGCTGGTTTGACCACATAGATGGCTCTTGGAATCCTTACTCTCTTCCTCAAGAAATCCCAGAAACATGTTACTAGATTAGAAATATAATTTTGCCTCTCAGTCTTTGGTTAATTTATTTCTTGCACTACTTACTTTTCTGTTTGCTAAGATGTCTAGAATGCCCAATGCAGCAGATCAGAATATAAGAAATGGATACTGCTAACATGAACAATCTTGGGAATCTAAGTATTACAAATATATATATTTACGAATAGGCATATATAACTCAATTACATAGAAATTGTCTAGGATACATGAGATCCAATGTTCAATAACTAACACTGCTGTAAAATGATATGAATTTAGATTGTGTGTATGTTAGTCCATGCATAGAATCACAGCATGTTAGAGGTGTGGTCTAAAGGGTTAATATTCAGTTTCAACTTTTCCTACACAAAAAATTGAAACCATCCTGATCTAAATAAAACCAAATAAATATAAAGTATAATATTTATTTTTATGAAATTATTAGGTAATAGATGTTTTAATGTATATTTTTACCTATACATCACTACTTATTGGAATACTTCTTACAAGGGCTAATTTATGTAACCAACCTAAGTAATAAGCAAATAATTATAAGATAAAAGTGTATTATCTTGTAAATGTTTATTAAATGTACAATAGAGTCAGTGCAAAATCTAAATAGCTAATAAACTGAACAACTTTAAAAAATGTGCAGGCAAAGCTGGGCATGGTAGCACACGCCTTTAATCCCAACATTCAGGAGGCAGAGGCAGGTGGATTTCTGAGTTCGAGTCCAACTTGGTCTACAAAGTTAGTACCAGGACAGCCATGGCTATGCAGATAAACCCTGTCTCGAAACAAAACAAAACAAAACAAAACAAAACAAAACAAAACAAAACAAAACAAAACAAAACAAAAAATATTCAGGCAAGGAATGGATACAGAGTCCCAAGAAGCCCTGGTGGACAATATTAATTCCCTTCTTATCCAGGTTTGTTGATGCATCTTAAGTTTTGGAAAAGTATATCCCTCTAAAGGGCAAACATACAGCATAACATAATTATAATTAAAATGCTCCTGCAACTTTTCCTAGTTCTTATTTGTATTGCTATAAAATTATAATGTACATAGGAATACAATTATTTCTATCTTTCTATGTATCTATCACTTCTATCAATCTTACATGTAACTAGGTACATAACCAGCTATGTTTACATGCACACAAATATATATATAAAATTTCTCCTCAGTTACTGTTAATGAGCATAACTTTTTCAATAAATTTCCTCTTCAGTTCTCTAGTTTACACACATGCTTAAAATTAGTTAACCTTAAATCATATCTTGAGAACTGAGTTCTTTCTTATATATTTCCTTGTTGGATATTCTTTCCTCCCTTCCCTTTCTGGCTATAGCATTGAGAGCCAGGTCTATAATTTTGGATTATGTGGCTCTTTCCAATATTTCAAAAATTTATTAACTTGATATTCATATATTATTTTTAAAATGCCTATTATTGTTGTTCTAGCTTATTGTACTATTATCACATATTCACAATGAGAGAACACTTATAAGAACAGATATTTGTTTCTCACATCTTTGGTTAGTGCGTCATTGAGACACCAGCCAATGGCAGTTAGTTTTTGCATTTCTATTAACACAGGGCTAAAGGAAAAGGAGAGAAATGCCTTTAAAACACATATTCAGGTTATCAATGATATATGAGAGTAGATCACTTTTGCTCTAATAACCTACATGCCTTACCCCTTATTAATACAAATTTTAGTGCAATAATAAATATTAAATCATAGCAACTTCTCATCAATCAAATTTCATAGATCATAAAGTACTGTATGATTAATTCTTTTCATTTTGTTTATTCGGTATTTACTCCAGTGTGTCTTTGATGAATGAATCTTTGCAGTTAACATTCCCTTGTTGTTTTGTCATACTGTGTCTTATAATTGTCTTTAGTGAAACAAACACTTTCTTTTTCTTGGTATTGAAAACATCCATGTGTCTCTCTTTGACTTGATATTTTCATGTAACTTTTTTTAAAGCTTTCTATCTTCCACTTCTCTTTTTAAAATTAATTTTTATTAATGCAAACATTTTATGATGAATCAGTATCAGGAAGTAAACCTAGAGTCTCAAATATGTATTTTTCTTTATTTCCAGATAAGTCTCATTCACACAAAGACCCATAGTGTGTGTCTATATGTCTATGGGTGTCTGTATATGCACATATATAGTGTTCTATTTTAAAGTAGTGAAGAATTTTCAACGTATTTGCAGTAGTACATCTTGTCTTTATAGTGCATTAATTCTTCATATTATAGTCTGACTCTGTCTTGGAAATTGTAGCTATCTATAGAACAGATTTTTACCAAGAAAAATCAAGTATTTCTCAGCTGTAACCTTGGGTTTAACTTTCAGTGTTACCAATTTCCAGTGTTCTAAAGGGAAATATTATAAATATATGTCACATATTTATAAAAACAATATACCCTTGTAGTTTGGTAAAATTGCAAATCTCTTCTACTTTTTCAACTGTAATTGAGCCGTATGTGTTAACTGCTCCTGGCTATATTGTAATTATTTTTTGTCATGAGATATGGTATGTAATACAAGAAAATAATGAAACAATATGCACTTTTACTCATCAAGAAAACTTTACTTTTGTTCTTCACGACAATAAGCAGTTAAAGTGCTCACTTTTAGACCCTAAAAGTTATTTATAAATTCTATAGTGACTGGACATGGTTTTCTCTCATTATAAATTATTACAACATTGACAAGGTGCTGCCACAATAACACAAAGTTAGCTTGGGGCTTCATCTTTCACAAAATAGTCTCAGTAATGTAAGAGACTATTCTCTTCTACATGAACAGGTTACATTTAATGGTGGAAATAAACAAATAAAATAACACCATGATTTTGAGTGAAAAAATCAAATATCTTTGCTGTAAAATATGTACTGAAATCGTATTTATTGGATTAAAAAGCCCCAAGGTTATGCTGTATTTGAAAAGGTTATTTGTATCACTTTCTGTTCCTCTTAGCAATGTAGCTAAATGATTCATCACAGCTATGTCAGCATTCAGCCCTACAAGGTTTCTCACAGTGTATTGAAAAGGAAACAAGTCACAGTGAATGATTATGACACAAATTACTATATATGTGTTTGGTATCACAAGTGATTAATACGTTCAAGGTATTTATCTACTTGTTTCTTTAGACTGTCAGAATCAAATATAACTCTACAAAATTTATCCTTGACTGATGAAAGGTGAAGTTTTATGGATAAGCTGCCACAGAGACCTGCACTAATGTGTGACACAAATATTTGAAGTTAACTGCCTTAGGTTTTCAAGATGATTAGTTATCTCTTCTTAGTTTTATAACATAAAATTTTAATTCGTGGTATGATGAGAAATTTCAAAAGAGAATCTTGTCCTTTCTGCAAGTACTTGGGAATTATATAGTTAATTTTTTTATTTCTTTTAATTCCAGAAAAAATAATATGAATGAAAAGATGAAGTGTTATATACATTTTGGATTTATTATAGCAAAATTATTTGGACAGTCTAACTTTGTCATATTTGAGAGTAGTGAGGGTTGTAAAATTGTTTTGTTAGGTATATAAGAAAGTTTTTATCAAATTTACTGTGACCTATTTCCAATCTTATATTCTCTCACTTGTACAATGAAGTTACCAAAAGTCCAGAAGAAATATACCCTTAATATTATATTAGTTATCCACCACTTACTTTTCTGTCAAAGAGAAATCATAACCCATGCCAATCTTTGGATTTGTTGTATATTTTTAGAGATCAGTTATATATTTGGATGTTATGATTCTTTCTTTTAATATATACCCATGATTGTCAATTTTGCTTAAGTCAATCAATAATAATAATTCAACTGTTAATGAAATTTTAAAGGTGATATTTTTTCTTTATCCTGACTAGCTCCCAGATAAATCATACAAAGACTATAATATTTATCTAATCAAGATTTACACCAAAATGGCTGAGCAGGTATTAATATATTCTAATCCCCCAAACTAATCTTGCTACCTCCCTGCTGAAATCACCGATATACTTTCATTTTGGTATTGATCTGGCTTTCTCTGCTACACTCGTGTTCCCATATTGTTGCTTGGACCTATTCATCATGGTGAATCATCACTTTATCCTCTCCCTCCCCCTCCTCTGGCCAGGATCTTAAATGTAGCTCTATCCTTTCTGCTGCTCAGCCATTGGCTGATCAGCTTATTTTGACAATTCAGAGAATTAATGGGGAACAGTTTTTACATAAAGTTGAGAAGAGAGATTATTAGATAAGCTTTACATTGCCATGTCCAAATTATATCTAGATATGGGGGCAGAGAAATCAGTACATGAATAATACAAGTACAATCATTACACAATGCACAATAAAATTATGCCTACAATTCCACTCTTTTAGTCTACTAAAGGCCTTTTTCTCATAATTATGAAATATATAATAATAGCAATTATTAAAAACTGTTCATTACAAATTAAATTATAATATTCAGTCCATTTGTATTTGGCAAATTTGGAAGAAAGCACTTTACAATATATTCTATTTTGGTGAGTTTTCTTAAATCATCTTTTATCAAAAATTATATTTATAAACTTAAGAATGCCTTTCTCTATCCAAAACATTTTCTTAAATCCTAAACTCCATAAGCTTAATGTGCAAGTATAACCATTTAGTCTTAAACCTGATCAGAGACTTGATGGCCCAAAATCTCTGACAGACTTCTTTGGAAAGCAGGAATTGTGAAAGACTTGATACCTTGTCATGTCAAAGCTCAGCATTTGATTTCCCTGGCTCCAGATTGGGTGTTTTGGACAGCATACCGTCAACAGTTGAAGCAATGGTAGTTTTTGCCCAGTGATAGCTTATCATATTTTGAAGTAAACTCCATGTGAAGGTTCTTCTATGTTTATTATCTTCTTTGAGGGAGGATGAGGGTGCTGTGCTTGGTGGATAAATCTTTGGCTATAAAATCCGCAAGACTTGTCATGCTATCCTTTCAAATATAATAGATAGAAAATTAAATTATACTTTAAATATATAATCCAAACTAACTCATAAAAAAAGGCAGATGCCTTACCTTCTCATACAGAGAACAAAGAATCACCATTGACTGGGCTGTTCACATTGCACATTCTGTACATATATTAACTCATAAATGTTTTGCATTAATTAATTTTGAAAATTTATGTGTTCACAGAGAAAAATAACCAGAAAAGTATCCCTGACAAGAATGACCCTCAGATATGCTGAGATCCTGACAAAGGTTTATTCCAGTATCTTGCCTGGTCCTTCAGACTGCCTTAATAATTGTATTATCAAAATCTGCTTCCAGACAGCTAAAAAAAATTGATACTGACAGCAATCGGTTCATCCTTTTAGACTGTTCCAATTGATACTTCATTTAGGCCTGGAATTTCACAGCACATAGAATGGACAAATGTTACAGCTAGCTGTCTGGTTTTGTTTGTTTGTTTGTTCGTTTGTTTGTTTATTTTGTTGAAGTTGCTTTGACTTTATATCTAGGTTTTTAATGTATATCTTCAGAGCAGAGTTGTTTAAATGTTTGAAGGATGAGTATCTCACTATTTCCCTGAATTGGTTGATTTGAATTTGGTATTGAGGCCTGTGAGAGTATCCCTGGGTATGTTTTGGCAAGGACTTACCTGGTTTGTCTTTTGCCGATTTATACTCATTACACAAACGTTGGTCTTTGCCACTACCTTTGAATATTTCTAAACACACAGGCCCTTTTTCAGAATTAGTTTGGTACTCTATATAATTTTTTGAAATGATCTTGGTCAACACAATTAAAACATTAATGAGTGGATTTTCTTACAACCTTTAGAGATTGCTTCACCTATTAAATTCATATCATGTGAATGAGATTCAGTATCAAACATATTTCTAATCTATTCATCTATTAGTGCTGGTTTTGCTTTCAAGAGCCTGTTTACATTGTTTTTTGTATTCAGCCTTATCATTTTTAAAAGTTAAAGATTCAACTAGTACTTTTTTTTTTTTTTTTTTTTTTCAAGACAGGGTTTCTCTGTGTAACACTGGCTGTCCTAGAACTCACTTTGTAGACCAGGTTGGCCTCGAACTCAGAAATCCACCTGGCTCTGCATCCCAAGTGCTGGGATTAAAGGCATGTGCCATCACCACCTGGTGTACTTTTCTAACTAGCGGATCTGATATGCTTCTATGTATACCTGCAGTCGATCTCTATAACAAGTTACCATATGCCTCTTTAGAAACTTACATAATGTGAGTAAACAAGTCTTTTTCTGGTTACTTCAACATTGTCCCAAGCATATAAAGCAGCCATGTGATATAATGCTAAGGTTGCTTTGTCACATATGACATGTATCTGCACCTGAGCAGATTGACCTTCCCTTAGTAGAAGTAGCAGGTCTTCAGAAATATTGTTACTTTTAGCCCTATTTCTCTCTTTTTAAAAATTCTCCCTAGCATCTTATATATAACAAGAATGCAATTGTAACTGTGGACCAGGTTCTAATAATGCTCCTGTCATATCTTTCCAGTCTTGGGGAAATATTTCACTTTGAATTTATCAAGAAATTAGTATTTATTTCATTAATGGTGAATGCATTTTGAATTTGGTTATACTTTCTTTAAATTTTCTCAAATCCAGCATACCTACTGTTTGTCGCCCATATTGTTCACATTCTTCTTGGTTTTGAGTATCTGTTGGTATTTTTTGTGTACTAACCTGATAAGCTAATATTTATTTTCTAACAATCTTTGGCTGGCTCTGGTTTTATTTCTGTGATTTCTATCTTAGTATCTTTCTCCACTTTATAATTGTTTCTAATTTTCTCTAAACGGTTGGTCTTCAATTTTCTTCTAAAATCTGTCTCTGATTTTCATATTTTCCTTCTTGATTAATGAGATAAGGAGGATCAGCATGGCAATATTCAGAATTGACCATGTATTCATCACAATTAAGTCATTTATTTCTTTCTCTTCTGTTTCATTTATCTCTTTCTCTTTTATTCCTCTCTATGATTATGCCTCTCATCTTAATATGCCTTATTAATTTTCTGTTTTGTTTATAATTATTTTTAAAATTATTTTTCATTCACTTTAGAACCCGATCACAGCCATCCTCCTGCCTCTGCTCCCAGGCCCAGTCTCATTCCTACCCTCAGTTTTTCACTCTCACCCTCAGAGAAGGTGAGGCACCCCCATGAGTACCAACTCACCCTTGAACATCAAGTCACAACTGGACTGCTAAGGTCCATACAACTTTGACATTTTCTCCTCTTGAGGCTAAGGAAGGCCTATGGGAAAGGGTTCCAAAGTCAGGGTGTTTCTAATTGTTAGGATAACAACATGAAAAAACAGCTGCGTATCTGCTACATATATGTAGGGGGCCTAGGTCTTGCCCATGAGTGATTTGGTTGGTTGTTCGGTCTTTGTGAACTCTCCTGGACCTAGGTGAGTTTACTCTGTCAGTCTTTTTGTGGTGTTTTTGATTCCTCTGCCTCCTTTAATTCTTCCTTTCAGTCTTCCATAGGATTCCCTAAGTTCCATTAATTCTTTGGTTGTGGGTTCCTGTATGTTTTTTCCCTATCACCTGGTAGATGAAGCCTCTCAGGAAGTGGTTATGTTAGGCCCCTGTCTGTAAGCATAGCAGAGAAACATTAATAGTGTCAAGGATTGGCTCACCCCATCCCTGCCCCAGGGCATGTCAAATTGGCTTAGTCATTGGTTAGCCATTCCCTTGATCTCTTTTCCGTCTTTATTCTTGAACTACTTATAAGCAGAAAAAAATATTAGATCAAAGGTTTTGTGGGTGGGGTTATGACCTCGTTCCTCTATTGGAAGTTCCATCTGTCTATAGTGGGTGGCCTTTTCAGGATCCATATCTCCCTTTGGTAATGATCTCAGCTAGGGTCACCCTCATAGACTTCCAGAAGCCTCCCCTGTCCTGGAGATGTCCCCACTGAATTCCATTCTCTCTGCTAGCCTTCCTTCCTCCTTCCTCCGGATACCCCCATGTTTTATTTCCTATCCCTATCCCAGCCAGTTCCTCTGTCTACTTTAGATGTCTATTTTATCTCTACTTCTAAGTAAGAGTTCAACATTGTCCCCTTGGTCTCTCCTTCTTACCTGGCATCTTTGGGTCTATGGATTATATTCTGGTTATCCTGTTTTTTTTTTTTTGTTTTTGTTTTTGTTTTTGTTTTTTTTTGCTAATACGCACTTATAATTTCAAAAATATTGAGTGTTTCTTTCTGGGATTGAGTTTCATCACTTGGGGTGATATCTTCTAGTTCCATCCATTTGTCTGGGAATTTCATGATATCCTTGTTTTTAATAGCTGGGTAAATGATCCGTATTTTCTTGATCCAGTCTTTGGTTGACATATTTAGGTTGTTTGCAGTTTCTGGCTATTACAAATAAAGCTGCTATGAACATAGTTGAGCAAAATTTCCATCTATTTACTTTGAAGCAATATCTATTTTGTTGCTACGATATAAGCAGTATTTATATATTAATTTTTATATCCAGATCCTTGCATTGTTTTAGCATTAAAACAAAACTTTAAACATTCTTTTTAACTTGTCAGAAGTTTGGTCATTTTTGATTTCTTCTTCTCTTCTCTCAGTCTGTTTAGGGGATGTCAGAGTGAATCTGGAGGAGGAAGAGGTGGGATGGAGAGTGAAGTGCCATAGCCTCCTGGAGTGTTCCAGGAATCCTGGTTTGCCATCCATGCCATCCATGCCATCCATGCCATCCATGACTCCTGGCATACCCTTGAGACAGAACAAAGGACCTGAGAATGGACCCAAGGACAGGGTGATGGTTGCTTCCCCACCTCTTTTTTTTTTTTTTTTTTTTTTGCAGGAGCCACTCCCCATCAATGACATGACTGATTACCTACATAAATACAGAGTCATAGGCAAGTGAATTAGATTCCACAGGACAGTTTGTCCCTTTATTATGTAGCTGCAAACTTACTCTGAAAAGACATATGTCTTTCTATTTTACTAAACAATAGAGCTAGATCTTCACTCTGATGACAATGCTGGATGCTGGTCTCCAGAGTCGGAATCCGTGAATTTTCATGAGGTGTCTCCACTTTCCCCATTCTCTGTCCAGTTCTCACAAGTCTGGGTTTGGTCATGCCCCTTTGTTTTTGGTTACAGAGCAAGGCATTTTTTTTACCTCCCAGGAGCTGCCTGACCAGACCTCTCTCTTCCACTGCACTGGGAAGTTGTTGGGCCCACAGGGGTTGGCTCCTCAGGCAACAATGAGCCCCTTCTCAAAGGGATTTATCCTCAGGTCTACCTAGGAAATTGTGGCTGGTTTTGAAAGTTTGTCTTGGTTGAAGACCAAGTGTTTTTACTCCACAGGGGTTTCGTAAAAGAATTTTCTCTCTTTGTCTCTCTGGGGTTTTCCATACTATTTTGCCACTGGCCAAGGGCCTTGGTGCACCTGCGGTGCTGCAGAGGTGGTTGGGGTTGAAATTTCTTCAGGGAGCCCTGAACTTCTTCCTAAGAAACTGCAGTTGCTAAGTAACCATATTTTCTCTTTTCATTAGAAAATTTCTAAGCCTGGAATCTGTGTGTGTTAAGGGACATGATTTACTGAAGAAAGACACCCTGGATTCAAATATTATGTAAACACAAAATGTTTGTTCTGCAGAAGTCCAGCATGACCCATTGTCCTTGCCTCGGGACAGGTGGCTAGTCAGCTTCTGTGGTCTGGACTTGCTTGGACTTGTACAGTCCTGCACTGCCAACTTGAAGCCAGTCATGGAACTGTCAAGTACCTTCTCATTTGAAACCATGTTCCTGTACTTTTTTTTAAATTAATTCATTTTTTACACTACATATTCCATTCCCTGCTCCCCATCCACCCTCTGACTATGCCACATCCCACACCTCCTCCTCACCCCATCCCCTATCTCCAAGTGGATACCTCCAGCCTACCCCATCTGACCTCTAAACTCCCTGGGGCCTGCAGTCTCTTGAAGGTTAGATGCATCATCGCTGAATGAACAGAGACCTGGCAGTCCTCTGCTACATGTGTGTTGGGGCCTCATATCAGCTGGTGTATGCTGTCTGTTTGGTGGTCCAGTGTTTGAAAGATCTTGGGGGTCCAGATTAATTGAGAAAGCTGGTCCTCCTACAGAATTGCCCTTCTCCTCAGCTTCTTTAAGCCTTCCCTAATTCAACAACAGGGGTCAGCTGCTTCTGTCCATTGGTTGGATGCACATATCTGCATCTGACTAAGCTGCTTGTTGGGTCTTCTGGAGGGCAGTCATGACAGGTCCCTTTTTGTGAGTGCTCTATAGCCTCAGTAATAGTGTCAGGCATGGGATGTCACCTTGAGCTAGATCCCACTTTGGGCCTGTCACTGGACCTTCTTTTCCTCAGACACCTTTCCATTGTCATCCCTGTAATTCTTTCAGACATGAACCATTATGGGTCAGAGATGTGACTGTGGGATGTCAACCCCATCCCTCAAATGATGACCTGTCTTCCTGCTGGAAGAAGGCTCTATAAATTCCTTCTCCCTACTGTTAGGCATTTCATATAAGGTTTCTTTGGTTACTCTCAGTAACCTTTGGTTCCTGCAAGTCTCTTACCTCCCAGGTCTCTGGAGCATTCTGAAGGGTCCCCACAACCTCCTATTTCCTGAAGTTGCCTGTTTCCATTCTTTCTGCTAGCCTTCAGAGCTTCAGTCGTTTTCCCTCATCATACAATACCAGATCAGGTTCCCCTCTCCCTTCCACCCCACTGCATCCACTTTCCCTCCCAGGTACCTCCCTCCCTCCTCCACACTTGTGATTGCTTACTTCTCTCTCCAAGTGGGACTGAGGCATCCTCAATTGGGCACTTCAACTTGAGTTCTGTGGACTATATCTTTTTTTTTTTTTTTGCTAATATCCACTTAGTAGTGAGTACATATCCTTTGGGTCTGAGTTACCTCACTCAGGATGATATTTTCTGGTTCCATCCATTTGTCTGCAAAACTTGTTCTTAATTGCTGAGTAGTATTCTACTGAGTAAATGAACCACATTTTCTGTATCCATTCTTCTGTTGCGGGACATCTTGGTGGTTTCCAGCTTCTGGCTATCACAAATAAGGCCACTATGAACATAATGGAACACATGCTCCTGTGGCATGGTGAGGCATATTTTGGGTATATTCCCAAGAGTGATATAGCTGGTACTTCAGGTAGATCTATTTCCAATTTTCTGAGGAAACTCCAGGTTGATTTCCAGAGTGGAAAGAACACTATTCTTGGACGTATATCCAAAGAGTGGTTCATTTTATTCCAGACAATTAGTCACATATGTTTCCAATTGTTCTCTTCATCATAGACAGGAATTGGAAACAACCTATATGGCCCTCAACAGAAGAATGGATAAAGAAAATGGGGTTTGTTTCCTCAATGGATGTCTTACTCAGCTCTTAAGAAAGTAACAGCACCCTAAGGCCAGTCAAGGGAGCCCAGCTAGAAAAACATATCTGACACATAGGCAACAGCTTTTGGGATAGTCTCTGTGGGACAGGATGTACCTAGCCCCACAGACACTTTATGTACAAGAGCAGGGCTGAGGGGGCTGCCACGTGCTAAGAGAAGCAGAGAGGTAGGGGAAGGATTGTGAAAAGGGATGACCGGAAGGGAACAATGTGCCAGATATAAAGTGAATAAATAAAAATAAATAAATTAAATTAAAATTAAAAATATAATAACATCATAATATCTGCAAGCAAATAGATGGAACTAGAAAAAAATCACCCTAAATGAAGTATTCTGAACAGATATGTGGTTTTTAATCACTTATATGTAGTTATTAGCTGTTAAACTAATGATAACCTAGAGACCATAGAACCACAGAGTTTGGTTTAGAGTATCATACTAGAGCATACAGGTAAATATAGTAGGAAAAGGAAATAGAATACACAGTTATGGATATATGAATGAGGTGAGCTGAAACAAAAGGAAATAATGGTGAAAGGAAGGAGAAAGGGGTTGAGGGAGAGAATACTGTAAGAGATAGGTAAAATTAATGGAAACTTGGAAATAACATCAAAACTTATTACAGTAGAATCTTCCTAACATATGCATATACAAAGGTAATGTAAATGAAATAAACATAATTGAGGAGACAGAGTCCCAGCTATTCATCCCTTTTCACTAAAATTTCCAGGCTAGAATGTGACATATGTAATTGTCTTCTTGGGCAAATGGGTCCCATTGGAATTTCTGAATAACCCAGGTTGATTCCAAGACTATGTTTTGTTCTACACAGAGTTTTAACAAGATTCCATTGCTGAAGATAACAACTACACAGCTCATATAACATGGAGAAATGCCTACATAGAGCCTTCACTTCTATGTTCTAGTATGTTTGGTAGAAGATAGTACTCTTCAAGCTAACAAAAGGGAAACAAACACTAAGCCAGTCATAAACCCTATGATCTACAATGCTGTCCTGATGGAAAGACACGCTAGGGCAATAGTGGCCCAAAGCTTTGAGAATAACAAACTGATTTGACTTACGGTTCACTCCATGTGATGGATTCCGTACCAGAAACTGCTTGGGTGACTAAGAACCAAGGGACCTAGTATAAAACCAAATACAAATAGTCTAAAGAAATATAGTGATGAAATGATTCCTAATGACATTTTCCTACATTAATCAACTAGTGCTTTACTCAGCTATTATCAGTGAAGTTTTCTCTTGCAGCAGATGGGAAAATCTACAAAGCTTTATACCCAAACATTATCTAGAGAGTGAGAAACCTTGGAACATTTATCACTAAATAGGGTGTCTCCATCAAAAAACACCCCTCAAAGCTTAGGGGAGAAGATGTGTGTTGGTTTATATATGCTTGGTCCATGGTCCATGGAGTAGCACTATTAGGAGGAGTAGCCTTGTTCAAGTGAGTGTGTCACTGTGGGTGTGGGGCTTTAAAACCCACAACCTTAGTAGCCTGGAAGTCAGTCTTCTCCTTTTTGCCTTTGGAACAAGATGTAGTACTCTGAGCTTGTCCTACACCATGCCTGTCTGAACATTGCCATTCTCCTGCCTTGATGACAGTGGCCTAATCCTCTGAACCTGTTAGCCAGCTGTGATTAAAATGTTGCGCTTAGAAGAGTTGCCTTGGTCATGGTGTCTGTTCATAGCAGTAAAACCCTAATTAAATTAGCATAGAAGAAGGGGAAGAAAAATTGTAAGAACTAAAAGAAATGAAAGACACACAGAAACACAAGGGCTTTTAAGGTGAACACAGTGAATCTAATCTCACAGAGACTAAAGCAGCAGTCTGTACAGTTCTGCACAAGGTGCTCTGTGTACACATTATGGCTTCCAGTTTAGTGCATACATAGAATTCCTAAGTGAACAAGTTTGTTTCTGATTCTTATGCCTTCTCTTGGACTTTTTACCTTCTATTTGTTTGTTTTCCCTATTCTGAAGTATTATTTGTGTTTTATGTATTATATTTAATTATGTTATGTATTATAATGCCTTAATAGCCTGTTTGTTTGTTTTCTAATGAGAGACAGAATGGGAATAGATCCAGATGGGAGGATTGGGAAAACTAGATGAACAGAGGGAGGGGAACCCATAATTAGAAATTATTGTGTAAAAACGAGTCCATTTCAATAAAATAAAAAATTAAAATATCTATAATCAGGACAAACTTTCTAAAAAAAACAAAATTAAATTTAAACTCTGCTCATTCCCTCATTTATTCATCAAAACCAAATATATATCACACAATAAATTCACAAAACATACACACACAGACACACATACAGACACATACAGACACACACACATATGTATATGTTTATGTGTATTTACATATATATATATGTGTATATATATATATATATATATATATATATATATATATATATACACATATATATATATGTTTACCAACAAAATTGATTAGAAAGATTTTAGTTTCTAAGTCTATAAGGATTGTTATTGGCTCAGAACCCCCTAGACTCAGTTTATAAGCACAAAAGGGATTTGCCCCAGAGGGAGAAAGAGTGAGGACTAGAAGACAAAGACTGGATATAGAGGCCTAGAAACAAGTAGAACAGAAGAAGAGGCAGGAGCAAGGGGTATTTGTACGAGAATTGGGGACCAGGAAGAAGGGGATGAAGGACTGTCTCTTGATGGGAAAGAGACATATGTGGCCCACTGAAAAATGGTAGTTTATAAAAGTAAAAACCTAAACTTCGTATCAGGATGAGATGTTTAATTTTAGTTGGGCATGTTAATTAGACCTTAAATATTCTGATAACTGGACCTTGGTAGTCACCCTCAAGAGGTAGAAGTGGCTTAATAAGGGAATACACTTTGGTAGATAGCGTTACAAATGTACCTAACAGTTTTTTAACAAGGGAGAGGGAATGGAGTAGATGGACAAGGCATGCCAGAGCTGTGTTTAATATGTTTGAGCTGACTAGAGTCCCTTCAATGTCAGACAAGTCCCTTATGACTTGTCTAAATTGAAATGTATTAAGTGTGATTTCATTTGATCATTATACATTGCTTTAAAAGAATATACAAATGTCTTAAAATCCAAAACACACACACACACACACACACACACACACACACACACACACTGATAGACATAATTATAAAGCCACAAAGAATACAGAAAGGCACAAGAGACAGTCCAGGACACACACTGTCTATACATTCAGACACATTTTTTTAACATAGCACACTAAAGTTCAGTATCAAAAGAAAGAAATTCTAGTAAAAAGCACTAGAAATATGAAATGTCAAGATAAAATATGAAACAGAAAAATGCTTACCATATAAAATATGTTGTATGCAACAGAACACAAAAATATATTAGATCAAAAATACATCATTAAGTAACATGAAAATTACATAGAAAATTTGAGAAGTAAATATATGGTTTTAGGATGAGAAATATATTTTAAATAAATATAAAATATAACTGATAAAACCTGCCTCCTTGAACTTAAACACTTTTAACTGAAATTAGTTTCTAGCATTTCCCATGCATTTTTATTTAAAATATATCACTAAAGGACATCCCTCATTTTACAGTTAGATACTATAATTTCTAGTTTAATGGGGTACATTATATGTGCTAAGAAAACACTCTACCAAGTGTGCTTTTCCTATCCATATCCTCAGTTATTTTTCTGTATTTTGTAACACAGCTGATGGATATTGGTGTGTTTAACTCTAAGAAAGCTTCTAAAAACACTACTATCCCAGAAAAAAAAAAGAAGAAAAAGAAAAACAAAAACAGATGGCTGAAGATTGTGTAGCCATTATCATAAGTAAAAACTTTTTAAAATGGAAACATGTTCTTCTCTCATACAATATATTCTTACCACACTTTACCTACTTACACCCCCACATCACCCAGATACACTCTCTCCATTTCCCTTCAGAAAGGAGCAGACATCCAAAAGACAACAACCAAACATAAAACACAAATGATGAGCCAAAACCCTTCATGTATAAGCTGGACAAGAAAACACAGTAAAAGGAAACAGTCGTAAGACCAGGCAAAAGAGTGAGAAATGTCTGTTCCCACTGGTAGGAGTCTCACAAAGCGCCAGGCGAACAGGCATAGATAGCATAGTCACAGATAACATAGCAGGCCTTCAGTCTCTTCGAAACTATAGAAGCCCTGGTAAGTTTCATCTATGGGTCGTGTTCTCCTGGTCTCCTCCATCCATTCAGACTTCTACAATCTTCCCTCCTCCATTTCAGTGGGGTTCCCTAAGGTAAGGAGTCCTCCAATTTAGACTCACCCTAAACATAATGTGTGCCTGTGGGTCTCTGCACTGGATCTTATCTGCGGCCAGAGAAAGGCTCTCTGATGATGACTGATGACGGGACAAGGCGCCAATCTATGAGTAGAACAGCGTATCATTGCGATTTTTACCCCCTACCATAAATCTCTGAGCTATCTAGCCTCTGTTTCCAGGTCCTTCATACAATGTGTAAGGCATGTGCTCCCCCTAGTGGCTCATGCCTAAAGTTAAACCAGACATTTATTAGGCACTCCCGCAAGTTATTTGCCATCATTGCCCCAACACATTTTGCAGGCAGGTCAAAGGTTTGGTGGTTGAGTTGGTATCAAGATTTCTTTTTTTGGTAGGTTTCCGAGTACCCTTCCGCACCAAAGAGACTAGAACGTAGGTGTGAAGGGCCAAAGAAGTTCAAAGAGCTATGTGGAGGTTTGTTCTTCTGCAACGGGATCTGTTGTCTGTTTGCTGAAAGTGATCTCCTGTCCTAGCACCAGTTTGAGTGTTTTGAGGATTGCAACTGGATCCCTTTGGCTGATAACTTGACCAAATGTCACTTCAGCTCAGAACTGGAAGCCTTCCCTGTCTATAACAGATGGCTGGTTCATACTCTGTATCCTCCATTACTAGGAGTCATTGTTAGTGTCACTCTCATATATTCTAGGAATTTTCCACTTCACCAGATAGGACATAGTCTGATATCGCCCCCAATTACAGAAATCTCTCCCCTCACTCTCACCTTCAGTTTATCGCCTCAGACACGATCCCCTCTGCTTCCATCCACATCTGCCCCTAATTCACCAGCAAAAGATTCCTCATCCCAGAAAAACACATGTATTCTGTCTACAGCCCTTCTCTTCACTTAACCGCTAGAAGACTGTGGACCATAATTACATTATCATGTGCGTAAGAGTTAATATATACGTACAAGTGAATGCATAGCATTTATTTTTCTAGGTTTAGGTTACCTCACACAGGGTATTTTTGTTTGTTTGTTTTTGTTTTTGTTTTGTTTTGCTTTTTGTTTTGTGTCTTAGTCAGTGTTTCTATTCCTGCACAAACAACATGACCAAGAAGAAATTGGGGAGGAAAGGGTTTAATCAGCTTACATTTCTACATTGCTGTTCATCAATGAAGTCAGGACTGGAACTCAAGCAGGTCAGGGAGCAGGAACTGATGCAGAGGTCATGGAGGGATGTTCTTTACTGGCTTGTTTCCACTGGTTTGCTCAGCCTGCTCTTTTATAGAACCCAAGACTACCAGCCCAGACATGGCACCACCCACAAGGTGACCTACCCCTTGATCACTAATTGAGAAAATGCCTTACAGCTGGATCTCGTGGAGGCATTTCCCTAACTGAAGCTCCATCCTCTGTGATAACTCCAGCCTGTGTCAAGTTGACACAAAACTAGCCAGTACATTTTGTTTTGTTTTTCAGGTTCCATCTATTTGCCTGCAAATTTAATAATGTCATTTATTTTAACAGATAAAGAATACTCCAGTGTAAACATATAACATTTGTTTACACTGTCACTTCTAATATTGCACTTAGCCATTCCAACAGGTATATCATGGACTCTCAAAGTACTTTTGATTTTCATTCACTTGATTGCCACAGATGATAAACAATTTATAGTGTTTTCCAGTCATTTATGATTCCTCTTTTGAGACTTATGTTTACATTTGCATCTGATTATTTTAGTTTGCTGATGTATAACATCTTGTGTTCTTTACATATTTTGGACATTAATCCTCTATCAGATGTGGAGGTGGTAAAATATGTTTACCACTCTGTATGCTATGATTTTGTTCAGTTGTCAGTATACATTGTCTTATAGAAGCTTTTTAGTTTTATGAGGACTGATTTATTAGTTGTCCATCGTAATGTCTAGTCTATTGGTGTTCTGTTCAGAAATCATCTACTGTGCAAAAGTTTCCAAGGCTTTTCTCTACTTTCTGTTCTCTCAGGCTCAAGGTATCTGGATTAATATTAGGGGCTTTCACAAACTTGGACTTGAGATTTTGCAGTTTTTATTTTCAGTCTTCTAACATATATTTTGAACACCACAATTTGTTGATGATGCTTTCTTTTATTTAGTGTGAGATCTTAATAAAAATTATGGGGAATTCTGTCTGGATCTTCAATGTGATTCAATTGATTTATTGATCAATTTTATGTCAGTATCTCCAATTTCTAATACTACAATTCTGTAGTATAAGTTAAAATCAGAATGGTAATTTCATGCATTTCTTTTATTCTTCAGTATGATTTTGGCTAGATTTTGACCTAAAGCCTCATCTCATACAGATGATAGAGGACTTTAAGGAAGATATAAATAACTCCCTTAAAGAAATAAAAGAAAACACATACTAATAGGTAGAAGCCCTTAAAGAGGAAACAAATAAATCCATTAAAGGTATGTAGGAAAACACAATGAAACAGATAAAGAAATTGAACAAAGTTTTCTGAGACCTAAAAATGGAAATAGAATCAATACGGAAATCACAAATGAAGGCAACCCTGGAGATGAAAAACCTAGGAAACAGATTAGGGCCTATATCACCAACAAAATAGAAAATATAGAAAAGACAATCTCAGGTGTGGAAGAAATCATAGGAGATATTGACTCACCTGTCAAAGAAAATGCAAAGTGTAAAAAAGCTTCTAAACCAAAATATCCAGGAAATTTGGGATACAATTAAAATACCAACACTATGAATAAGAATAGATGAAGGTGAAGAGTCCCAGTTCAAAGGGCCATCAAACATCTTCAACAAAATTATAGAAGTAAACGTTAGTAACCTGAAGATAGAGATGGCCATAAATATATAAGAAACCTAAAGAACATCAAAAAGTTTGGACCAGAAAAGAACATCCTCCTGACATTAAATTTGAACATTAAATTTGAACATAAATTCAAAGAACTGAGAAAGAATATAAAAATTGGTAAGGGAAAAATCTCCAAGTAACACATAAAGACAGAACTCTTAGAATTATACCAGACTTCTCAACAGAATCTAAAAGCCAGAAGATGTTGGACAGATGTCATGTAGATTTTAGCTGAACACAAATGCCAGCCCAGGATACTCAACCCAGCAAAACTCTCAATCACCATAGATGGAGAAACCAAGATATTCTATGGCAAAAGCAAATTTAAGCAATATATTTCTACTAATCCAGCCTTACAGAGGATACTAGGAGTAAAACTCTACACAAGGATGAT
Source organism: Mus pahari (assembly GCF_900095145.1). Lineage (NCBI taxonomy): Eukaryota > Metazoa > Chordata > Mammalia > Rodentia > Muridae > Mus > Mus pahari. The sequence continues at coordinate 79,749,702 of NC_034597.1, read as the reverse complement.
AACTACACCCAAAAAACACAATAAGTTAATCAGCTCACAAAAAAAAAAAAAAAAAAAAAAAAAAAAAAAA
>NC_034597.1:79737816-79748724 GCF_900095145.1 Mus pahari | reverse complement strand
AAGAAAGAAAGAAAGAAAGAAAGAAAGAAAGAAAGAAAGAAAGAAAGAAAGAAAGAAAGAAAGAAAGAAAGAAAGAAAGAAAGAAATTAAAGACTTTCTAGAATTCAATGAAAATGTAGGAACAGCATATAAAAACTTATGGGACACAATGAAAGTAGTGTCTAGGGGAAAATTCATAGCACTAAATTCCTTCACAAAGAAATTGTAGACAACCTATACTGGCAACACATAACAACACATCTGAATGCTCTAGAATAAAAAGAAACAAACACAATCAAGAAAAGTACATATCAGGAAATCCCCAAACTCAGGGCTAAAATAAACCAATCAGACACAAAGAATATCATTTATTCAAAGAAACAAAGAAACCAAAAGCTGGTACTTTGAGAAAATCAACAAGAAAAATAAATACATAACCAAACTAACTGAAGGGAACAGATATAGTATATAAATCAACAAAATCAGAAATGAAAAGAGAGACATAAACTGTGGAAATTCAAATAAACCATCAAATCCTACTACAAGAGCCTATACTCAACAAAATAAGAAAATCTAGATTAAATGAATGATTTTGTATACAGATACTACATGCTAAAGCTAAATCAAGATCAGGTAAACTATCTAAACTGTCCCATAACCCCTAAGGAAATAGAAGCACTCATTAAAATCCTACCAACCTCCCCACCAAAATATAGCCCGGGACCAAATGGTTTCAGTCAAGAACTCTAAAACACTAATACAAATACTCATCGAGCTATTCCAAAATATGGAAACAAAAGAAACACTATCAAGTTCAATTCATGAAACCACAATTACTCTCATACTTAAACCACACAAAGACCTAACAATGAAAGAGAACTTGAGGCCAATTTTGCTTATAAACATCAGTGCAAAAAAACTTACCAAAATTCTCTGGAACCTAATGCAAGACCACATCAAAATGATCATTCACCAAGATCAGATAGGCTTCACGCAAGAGATCCAGGGATGGTTCAATATGTAAAAATACATCAATGTTATCCACTATATAAACAGACTCAAAGGGAAAAAAATCACATGATCATTTCAGTAGATGCTGAAAAGTCCTTTGACAAATTACAACACCCCATCATATTCAAAGACTTGGAGAGATCATGCCTAAACATAATAAAAACAACATACAGCAAAACAACAGTCAAAATAAATGGAGAAAATAAATGGAGAAAATAACACAAAATAAATGGAGAAAAACTTGAAGCAACCCCACTAAAATCACAGACAAGACAAGGCTGCCCACTCTCTCCCTATATACTGAATTTAGTCCTTGAAGTTCTAGCTAGAGCTATTAGACAATAAATGAAGAACACGGGGATACAAATTGGAAATGATAAAGTTAAGACATCACTATTTTGGGATGTTATGATAGCACATGTAAGTGATACACAAATTCTTCCAGAGAACTATTCCAGCTGGTAAACAACTCCATTAAAGTACTTGGGTATAAAATTAATTAAATCGAATCAGTACCCTTCCTTTATACAAATGATGTTGAGAAAGAAATTAGGGAAATACCTCTCTTCATAATAGTCACAAATAATATAAAATATATTGGTGTAACTCTAACCAAGCAAGAAAAAGACATGTATGATAAGAACTTCAAGTCCATGAAGAAAGAAACTGAAAAACTCAGAAGACAGACGGAATGATCCCCATATTCATGGATAGGTAGTATTAACGTAGTGAAAATGTCCATCTTAACAAAAGCAATCTATAGATTCAATGTAATCCCCATCAAAATTCCAAAGCAACTCCCCAAAGCCATGGAAAAAGCATTTCTCAGTGTCATTTGGAAAAACAAAAAAAGCACAGGAAAGTGAAAAGAATTCTCAACAATAAAAGAACTTCTGGGGGAATCACCATTCCTGCTCTCAACCTCTATTACAAATCAATAGTGAGAAAAATTGCAAGGTATTGGTACTGATACTAACATGTGGATCAATAGAATAGAATTCTGAACCCAGAAAAAACCTACACACCCATGGACACATGATATTTAACAAAGAAGACAAAAAAAATTAGAAAAAAAATAAAGCATCTTCAATAAACATTGCTGTTCTAGGTAGTGTTCTGATAGTAGAAGAATGAAAATTGATTGATCACCTTGCACAAATCTCAAGTCCAAGTTGATCAAAGCTGTCAACATAAGTCTGATACACTGAATCTAGTAGAAGAGAACATGGGAAAGAGCCTCAAACGCATTGGCACAGGAGAAAATTTCCTTAACCAATGGCTCATTTTTCTAAGATCAATGACTGACAAGTGTGTCCTCGTGATTCTGAAAAGCATCTCAAGGCAGAGGACACTGTCAGTAGGACAAAGGGGGGCAACCTACAGATTGGGAAAAGATCTTCCCTAACCTTACATCTGACACAGGGCTAATATCCAAAATAGATAAAACCTCCAAAAAAAAAACAAAAAACAAAAACAAACAAAAACAAAACAAAACAAAACAAAAACAAAAACAAAAACAAATAAACCAATTTAAAAATGAGGTACAGAACTAAACAGAGACTTCTCAACAGAGGAATCTCAAATGGCTGAGAAACACTTAAAGAGATGTTCAAAATTCTTAGTCAACAGGGAAACACCAATCAAAATCACCTGAGTTTCCACCAGAATGGCTAAGTTCAAAACCTCAGGTGACAACACATGTTGGCAAGGGTGTGGAGAAAGAACCACTTCTCCATTTCTGGAGGCTTTGAAAACCACTCTACATATCAATCTGCCAGTTCATCAGAAAATTGGAAATAATTCTAACTGAAGATCTAGCCATACCACTCCTGGACATATACCCCTAAAATATTTCACCGTACCACAAGGACACATGCTCTACCATGTTCATAGCAGGCTTAATCTAATATCCAGAAGCTGGGAACAAAGCAAATGCCCCTTAACCAAAGAATGAATACAGATGATGTAGTTTATTTACACAATGGAACTGTGTAATTCAGCTACTAAAAACAAGGACATCATTAATTTTGCAAGCAAATAGATGGAACTAGAAAGTATTAGCCTGTGTGAGGTGACCCAGACCCCAAAGGACCTACATGGTGTGTATTCCCTGATTAGTGTATATTAACCAAAAAGTACAGAATTCCCATGATACAACTCACAGTAGGACGCTTAACAAGAAGGAAGGCCCAAGTGTGGATACTTCAAATCCACATAGAAGGGAAAACAAAACAATCATGGGAGGCAGAGAGAGGGAGGGACCTTAGTGGGAGAGGGGAGGGGAGGGAAAAGGGGAAGGGGATCAGGTATGGGGAGGGGACAGGTGAAAAACCCAGAGAGGTCAAGAGAATGGAGATAAGCAGCTTCAGGGGGTGGAAAATGGGTGGAACCTCTCAAAGTCCCAGAGAACTGGAATATGGTAGGCTCCCAGGACTCAAAGGTGTTGACCTTGGAAGAAACGCCCAACAGTGGGGAGAGGGAACCGGAAGAGACTACCTCCAGACATGGACCCTGGCTGAGGCATAGGATCCCCCTCCCCACCATACCCCTCTTCAAAGTTTTTGACCCAGAATTGATCCTCTCTAAAGCACATGCAAGGACAAAATTGAAACAGAGGCTGAAGGAAAGGCCATCCAGAGACCAGCCCAACTTGAGATTTATCCCATGCGCAGTTATCAAATTCTGACAATATTACTGATGTCATATTGTGCTTGGAGAGAATAAATAGCCAAGAGATATAGGGTAAAATCAAATTTCAATGGCCAAAAAACAAACAAAAGAAAGGATTAATAAAATGACTCCTCATAATATATACTATGTAGATCAAAACCTTATTCAGTTGTTATCATAGAAACATCCCTCAGAATATAAATGACAGAAACAGATATAAAGACCCACAGTCAGACTTTATCCTGATTGAGAGTCTTTGGCACACAGAACTCTAAATGTGAATTCTTCATCTATCCCTCCTCTCAGAGATTAGGGAACACCATTGAAGAGGAGACAGAAGGAACCTGAGAGCCAGAGGGAATGGAAGATACCAAGAGAATAAAGTACTTTGAAACAAGTCAGCACATTGCTTTCCTTTTTTTTTTTTTTTCCTGAGATAAGGTTTCTCTGTGTAGCCCTGGCTGTCCTAGAACTCACTCTAAAGACCAGGCTGGCCTCGAACTCAGAAATCCAACTGCCTCTGTCTCCCAAATACTGGGATTAAAGGCATGCGCCACCACTGCCAGGAGTAAGCAAATTTCTTTACAAAGTCCTCTGAGTATATTTTATAGCTTTCATTTTGGTATTTTTTTGAGTCTCCTGTGTGTGTGTGTGTGTGTGTGTGTGTGTGTGTGTGTGTGTGTGTGTGTGTGTCTGAACAAGTGGGTCTCTGATTCTTGTGTCAGCCCTTGGAACTCTATTTCTTCTATTGGTTTCCTTATTCCAGTTCAATGAAATAGTTTCTGTGTTATTTTATATTTTATTTGTCGTGTTTGCATATTGCTCTGGGGCTCTTTGTAATTTGATGCTAATTCTGTTCTTCTTTGAGAGGCTGCAAACCAGGAACCAGTCAGCACTCAGGGTCTTTTCAGTAAACCTTCTTCCCACCTTAATTTGTAAATTAAAGGCTCTAGCTAGTGATTTGTCAGATAAAGGGAAGGTGGCACTGAAAGTGGGGCTAGAGAAGGTGTTGAAGAGAGGATGACTGAGGAGGATGAGGGAGCAAAAAAGGAGCAGGGGCAAGTGGCCTGAAGAAACCACAAGTTATAAGTGCTCTCATAGATGGGGAAGATATGAGTGTAGTGGTAGATCAGTCCAATCTAGGCGCACAGCTTGTATTCATATTGAGTTGTATTTTCATTGCCAGGACATATTTGTGTTGGAGACTTACTGAAACAGGTTATTATGTCTTAGATATCTGTTCTACTATGAGAGACAAATGCCGTAGTCCATAGGCTAGCCGAGGTTAGGAGGAACCGGGAAAAGTGGAGGAAGGAGATACTGGAGTCCAAATATATTGTAGGAGAATAGAATTCATTTTCAATAAAGTTAAAAAAAATAAAATGAGCAGGGAGACTCCCACCTCAGGTGACCCTAGCTGAGCTAATTTTACAGTTTAAATGAAGTATTACAGTGCTCGAGCATGCACTGAAAATTTATGTTATACCCATTCTTAGTATAATTGCCACAATTTAATTAATATTCAANGTAATAGATTTTAAATTCTAAATTTTTAATTTAATGAGTCAGATTTTGATACCCAGGCTGGATATTTTGAACCTTATGTGCTACATACTAATTATTTTTAATTATTTATTTTGGTTACTCTAATGATCTGGAGTAAACAAAGATATGAAATCATACCGTTTGAAAAGACAAGATTGATATCACATTTATTCACCTTGTTAATAGAATTCAGACCTTTCNTTGGAATTTATTCTTTTTTTTTCTTATAAAAGGACAACATTTAATTGGGGATGGCTTACAGGTTCAGAGGTTCAGTCATCATCAAGGCAGGAGTATGATGCAGGCGTAGCTGAGAGTTCTACATATTCATCTGAAGACTAACATAATACTGACTTCTAGGCAGCTAGGATGAGGGTCTTAAAGCCCATGTCCACAGTGACACACCTACTCTAACTAGACCACACTTCCAAATAATCCCACTCCCTGAGCCAAGGATATTCAAACCATGACATTCTACTCCCTGGCCCCCATAGGCTTGTTCAAACATATAAGTCTATTGGGGCCATATTTAGCAATAGCATAATTCAAAATGTACATGTAGACCGACTTCCAAACACCCCATAATTTATAGCAGTATCAACAGTGTTAAAATTTCAAAGTCTCTTCTGAGATCCATCTAATCACTTAACTGTAATCCCCCAATCAAGACAGGAAAACAGCTGGGCAAACTCCAAACTTTATATTTCCATGTCTGATGTCAAAGCGGTTTTCAGATCACCAGCTCCTTTTTTATCTTTGTTGACTGCAACAAACTTTTTTTCCTGGGCTGGTTCCACTCCCTGATACCAGCATAGCATTACCTATAATATAACACTGACTATTGCAAGGACAAATCTGGAGCATTTGTGCTATGGAATTTACTCTTATGAGGGCATCAGAAGCAGACACTGTTCTTTTCAGCATCGACCCCATAAATGGGGAACCCAAAGCAAGTTATGGCAGTTTTAGAACCCTCTCATTAGAAGCTGAGGTTTACTTAATTTTATTGAATGTGTTTTCTCTTTCAAACCAGGTTGGTATTTCAATGGCTTAACTAGTAAAGAAAAGCTACTATAATTCTGATCAACCCAGACAATTCCAAAACATATTTCTTTGTAAGGATTCTCAACAAAATTATTTTTGGATAAAATTGACATTTTCTTCTTGTTTATCATGGTTATTTGTGAACTATTACATTATAGATTTCTGAAATTCTTAATACTTAATGATTATCAGCTTTATGTTCATTAGTTTCTTATTTGGGTAAGTAAGTCAAATATTTCTCAAATTCAATCTACAATATATTTTAGTTTATGATTATCTATTCAACTATCTCCTTACAAAAGCATATAGATGGGACTGTTCAGAATTAATAGGCAGTGTATTTAAAATTGATAGATACTGCTACTTAAGCAGAAATTCTTTACTTAAGAGAATATTTTTATTATATATATTTTGTTTGTTTTAGAGACTAGGTCTTTTTATGGAGCAATAGATATTTTGGAACTGGCTATGTATATCGGGCTGTATTTGAACCTAAAATACTAGATTACCTCTGCCTACTGGGTGCTTGGATTTAAGGCTTGTGATACAAAACCTGGCTAAGTTTTTGAGAAATTCATATCAAGTATTTTGATCATTGAACCATATTTTGGAAAACATTATTTTACAACTTACTGCCTGAGTAGGATCCTCCATATTTGTGTCAGGATAATCATTTCAAGGAACATATTTTTATAAATTTTGTGATTATATATATATATATATATATATATATATATATATATATATATATATATATATATCACTGAGAAACAGCTAGAAAAAATTCACAGTTTGTATAATGTACAATGAATGAAATTTTATTCACACATTTCTGAGGCCTGAAAATTCTTCTCAAATCAACCCCTAAATACCTCAGTTTGTGTCCATAGTCATGTACAATAAATCTAAGTGATTGGAAAATTCTCTTAAAGAACTATCTGCCTGTCACTGGAATTGCCTGACAAATACAGAGGTAATGCTCTCAGCCAACCTTTGGACTGTGCACACAGTCCACAATGGAGGAGCTAGAGAAAGGACCAAAGGAGCTGAAGGGGTTTACAGCCCCATAGGAGGAACAATATCAAACAACCAGTAGCCCCAGAGCTCCCAGGGACTAAACCACCAACCAAAGAGGACACATGGAGGGACCCATGGCTCCAGCCACATATGTAGCAGAGGATGGCCTTGTTGGTCATCAGTTGGAGTAGAGGGCCTTGGTCCAGTGAAGGCTAGATGTAGGGGAATGCTGGGACCAGGATGTGGGAGTGAGTGAGTTGGTCCTCTGGGGAGTGGGGGAGGAGATAGGGGTTTGAGGACTGGAAACTAGAAAAGGGGATAACATTTGAAATGTCTAACAAAAAAAAAAAAGGAAAAAAAATCTCTTAAAGAAAGATCCATGATATATTTCACCTTCCATTTTAGAGCTTGACTGATTCTCTTAACTGGTTGTTTTCATCTGTCAATTTTCTTAAATCTTAATACATAATAGTTTCACCACTGAAAATGTCCTGCACCCAAAAGATTTTCCTTTTAATTTTTCTCCTTTTTCTTAATGGACTGTATATATCTTGCTTGAACCTGTATATATCATTTTCTAAATAGTGTTTGGACACAAGCCATGTGTTACTTTCTGGTTAATTATTTTATAGGTAACAATATATGTGCGGCTAAATAGGCAATGTTCACTGAAAATTTTAATACATGGGTTTCTAAAATAATCATCTTCCCTATCCTGTTGGTTAAAGTAAAATTGTATATATATATATATATATATATATATATATATATACAGTAAAATTGTATATATATAAAGTAAAATTGTATGATATATATATATATATATATATATATATATATATATATATCAGATACTTTCCTTTCCTTCAGATTATACACTATTTAAATGAATGAGCTCTGTTCTCTACATTGTTTGCATCACAGAACATAGTAAGGCACAATATAGATGTGAGCTCTTCATAAATATTTTATGATCTCTCCTGGTTGACTTTCTTTCTTATTACATTCCCTGAGGGGCCAGAATTGGATTCCCAGTCCTGCAGTTCTTACCTGAGAAAGGAGAGTTCATGCTGATTTTGATAACTGCTAGATCAGAAAGTGAGTATGCCTTTCTCACGGCTGGATACTTTGTCTGTGACCAAAGGTTGTCTATTGATGTACACATAGAACACTCATTAACACCGTAGAAGTTATGCATGCACTACACCAAGATATGTACCCCTTCGTGTTGAAAAATGATCATTCCTAAAATAAACTCTTTTTACATATAAATTGTAATTTACAGGAGGTCTCACTCCTGAGCAGTGCAAAAATAGAGAAGAACACTCTCGTGTGGATAATGAGTATATGCAGAATTCTTTAGTGGATAATCACAGACACTGGCAAAGGCAGGATGCATCTGTGCATGCATAATAACAGTCTCAAAAGCTGTGCTGCTTGGAGCATGCCTTGTTGCTGTGCGTAAAAGAAATTAATCTAGGGATGAAAAGTTATTATGGCACTGGCTTAACAAACTATAAAATAAACTTAATGTAATTACATTTGATAAGAAGTTAAGCATGTAGCATAATCACTGAATTTGAAACAGATGACTCCAAGAGGATATGAACTACCCAGAGTGACAATTATTTAGTAATGCCTCAGGATATCATCTAGTTAGAAAACTGGTTGTAACTTAAAAGCGATTGGTAAAATTTTCACGTTTACAAAGTAATACTTCACTTTGGTAAATAAAAACCCCTCTCTGAAGTGGATGACCAAAATGAGGTTCAGGACCTGAATCAGGTTTGCTCACGTCTTATGAAGAGGTTGACTTTTCACTCTTTCTGTTTCATGCCTCAGTATCTTATTCTCTTTCCAGTTTTGAATTGTGTCTGTTTCTTACCTTACTTTTCTGTATTTTCCTCTTTGTCTATGACAGGACTTCATTCTGTCTCACTTTAAAGTATTTCCATATAAGTTCTTCTTTTTCTTACACCTATCAATGAAAAACATGTTTTATTTATATTATTGTTCTTTGTGGTTTCTGTGCATGTGCATATGTGTGAATGTGTGTGAGTGTAGGTGTTCTCAGACATGTGTGTGTGTGTATGTTGTCTAGAGTGTACTTGTACATGTGTGTGCATGTTCATGAGTGCAAGTATGCATGTGTGTGTGTTTGAGTGTGTGTGTGTGTGTGTGTGTGTGTGTGTGTGTGTGTGTGTGTGTGAGGGTTGTGTAGATCACAAGACAACGTTAGAAAGGTTTTTACTCCTTCCTTCTACATCCTAGGGATCAACCTCAGGTCAGTATTGCAGGTTAATCACTTATCAATATACCCTCAGAGACATCCTAGAGGTCTTTACCCATGATATTTTAGTGGGCTAAATGCTTACATATCAAAGTACCCATATTGGTATCTCAGCTGTGCTTCCTCTCTGTCATTCTCAGTTTATTGAGACAGGATCTCATGTAGATGAAGCTGACTTCCTCCTCCAACCTTGACCATAGATGTCATTTTAATCTTTCAGTTCAGATTGAGTTTCCTTCGTTCTAAATAATTCCAGATATTCTGTCCTATAGTAAAAATAACCTGATACTCCAGAATGAACCCTAGTAAGACTTCCCAAGAACCCTTGGGGGAAAGAACCTTCCATATTTTCCTTTCTTGTCTCCTTCAATAAGTTCCCCACATTATGTATGTCCCGCAAGCATGTCCTGCGGGTGTCCAGCTACATGTTCATCTAATAACACCTGCCTTTGGTCACACAAAGCAGGTTTCTAGTTTTCACAATGTTTATTCTTTGTGTTGTTGTTAATGTCCTGGGAAATAGAAATACAGCTATGAATACAACAGGTTCGTGCATGGCTTTGCCAGTATGTTATTTCCTAACATCCATACGAAGCAGTTGGTTGCTAAGATTCAATGGGAATGAGAAACATATTGGGACGATTCAAATGGATTTGTATTTGACATGATTTCCACTTCTGTGCTCTTAGACTTTGTGAAATTATGATGACCACAAAAACAACCCTGTCAACAAAGATGGCAAAAGTGAGTTTGAAGCAGATAGTGGTGTCAGTAGGAGACAGAAAGAGGTGATGCTTGATTAGAACTATGCTTTTTCAATAAATAATAATGTTGATTAAAAAGTATGGAGAAGCAAGAGAATACATGAGCTACAAACAGCCCGCACTTCCATCTTTTGTTACCTTAAAAGATTATTTTTATTTCAACTTTCAGCACAAAATGAACATAAAGTTTTGCACATGGTCTCTGAATAGTATCCATAATTTTCATTGAACTGAAAGAAAATAGCATGATTTTTTCAAACAACATAAGCCAAGAAAGTACTGAATAAATATTAACTTAAGATTTGTATACCAATTTATTCCTTTTAATAAATATAGCCGTTAAATTTTGTCTGTAAAAATGTCTCTGTGTCTTCCTGAAACACACAATTCCCTTTTATTATTAATATTTTGAAAAGTACAAATCCCACAATAAGTATAGAAAACAGCTGCTACAATTCATTCTGTAGCAAAGAGCTACCCAAGGACTAAAGTAACTCATCAAGTAAAAATTGCCTCATGTAAATATACTTCTGTGATTTAGTTATGAAATATTCTATGGATATTTTAACATATATATATATATATATG
>NC_034597.1:79681141-79737341 GCF_900095145.1 Mus pahari | reverse complement strand
ACACACACACACACACACACACACACACACACACATATATATATATATATATATATATATATATATATATATATATATATGCTAATCCACTCTTTTGATCAGATTATCAAGGATATACTGTCTTGTAGTGAAGCTATATAGACAAATAAATAACTTCTTAATTCTTAATGATCTTATAAATTTCCTAAAATCATATTAATAAATACTAATTTCTTTTAAAGTAGGACTTCTATTAATGTCCATCCAGAACTGTATTTCGAACTCAGCAAATCTTCAAGTCTCACAAGTTAATTGCTCCTGAGATAGCAGGAAGGCCTCTGCAACTTGGAGCCCATTCTGAAAGATAAAATAATTAACTAAAGGTCATAAAAAGGGAACTGACATTTACTACAAGTACAAGGACAGAAGATAAAATATTGACTGAGTTTATCTATGCAAAACTTCAGTAATACTTAGGCACAAAAGTTATGGTTTTTAACTGTCCATGAACCTGTAACGTTGCTGACAGATGCTGAATGTTTAGCAAATAATTACTCTTAAAGTATATGCATGTAAACATTCTCTGTTGTAAACGTCTTATTTGACTTATTATTTGAATTGATGTGTAAATGTGTGGTGAACTTTTTACCATGTTATTAGGTATTCTGAAAGATGTTTAAGTGCTGAGGACAAAGAGTGAACGCTGGACTCAAGAAGAACTTTTGGGACAGAACTGAGCTCAAGAAGTACTCAGAACTAAAGGTAGAACATTGGGAGTAGTGATATTGAGGGTAAGGGTACTATAATTATTACATCAGAGCAGGAGGAAAGAGGAAGATTTGAAGAATTGACCAGAGAGAACTTTTTAGAAGAAACTTTTTGGAGAACTTTTTTAGGAACATTTTGGAGAACTAAGGACTTAGAAATAAACTCTAAAACCTTCTTGTGACTTCAACTAGAAGGCTGGAAGTTAGATGTGTAGATCCTGCAGAGATAGGGCAAAGGCTGCTTTACTTAATTTCCTGATGTTTGATGATGAGTTGCTAAGCAATGTATTGCCTTAGAGGAAATCAGAATATAGGTCAGCTTCTGAAGTAAAATGACTTAGACTTAAGATAGGTAAATATTTTATTATTAAACAGCAACCCTAAATATCTTGTAATGCAAATTGTCACCCCTGCCAGGTCTCTTCTGCTGCCTCAAGAAGAACCAAAAAGAGAGAAGAACTCCTGGGGCTGATCCCCAGAAAGTCTCAATGTTATTGAGGTGACATTTTGGACTTGAGTTACTTATGAAGGGTTGAATATTTTTATTTTTGATTTGCTTGTTTTTGTTGTTGTTTCTTTTCTTGAGAGCTCCTTGATTGAAATATGTTGGCAGAAAATAACTGAATTAGATGCATTGGTGTGCTTGCAGAGGAACCAGGTTTACTTAACGAGCAATCCCATGCTGTCTTACAACCATACATTCCTCCAGTTCTAGACTGTCCTACAGCTTTAGAGCTCTGCTGAAACCCAGCATGTACTTGGAACCCATATACATCTAAAAGCAAAGAATTCATGTGTGTAAAATAAGTCAATATATTTTTAAAGGGAGATCAAGAAACATTGAGATACAACTCATTTGTGGATAGTAAGTGCAAGAGACACAATCATTCATTTTCCATGTGAGTCTAATTTCACTTATTGTTAAACTCAGTCCTTTAGTTTCCATTATTTGGACAGAACGTTCTTAGAATGTTGTCTCTAGTATTTGAGGTTCTAAAGTACGTTATTGTATATTTTAAGATAATTCTCACTTAACTTATAACCTAGAGTTAATAATTGCTTCTTTTTCAGTTTTGTCTGTTGGCAAGAACTATGACAGTTGCTATTTGTAGAATATGGCTTTTAGGGAAACTGCATTTTCCTATACTGCATTGGAATTGTGTTTCATCTAAGGTTTCCTGTATTGCACTGGAGAGTTGAAATTACCATGAATTGGTAACCTAGATTAGTTCTATTCCTGCCGTGTAAATTGATATCACCCTTGAGAACATTGTTATTACAATGAGATAACATATCTTTCTGAAGATATTTCATAAAATTATGTCAGTTCAGTTTCAGTTTAATAATTAAATTATATCATTTCATTATTACAATATTTAGTTACACCAAAACATACCAGATTGTGTTAGCCCCTACCATAACTCCCTGCTATTGAAATTGTCCAGACAAACTTTAAGAATTCTGTTCAACCCTACAGAATAGCATGTCACCCACTATAGGGGTGAGAATTTCTATTTCAACACATTCTATTATTTTGTTACAAAGGCACCACTGGCTTGGTATTTGGGTCCTCACACTTCTATTTGATTTGAAAATACTGTTGACTACTCTTTTTAATAGTCTATTCTATCTATTTTTTAAAGAGTTTAGGGAAAATACTGCGTGTGTTCCTGTGTGAAATAGGTAAGTATCTTTTATTCCAAAAATAGTTAGCACATATATCTCAAATTTAACCACATACTCATAAAAATCTATCCACTTTCCATCCTCTATCTTACTGTTTTTCTGATAACTTATTTCTCTTCAAAAGAAATGTCAGTAAACAGACTATATAAAAATAGGAAACATAACTGATAAGTCTTTTTTTTTAAGGGAACAAGGAAATGTAATATATAAGCAGATAAAGATAGTAGGAGTCTATTAGCTTTTCCACTGATACAGCCTTTTCCATTTTCCCCTGGGGTCTTGCTGGACATGGGATTATATCAAATATTCTTTAACAGCATGAAATAATCAACAGTCATTTGCTAGAGAAAACTCAAGTGCAGTAGGAAAGAAAACTGTGCTAATGGGTTAGAAATAGTTCTGAAATTTCTAACTGAAGTCCCACTATTTAGTATTTAATAAAATAAATTATATTTGCATGCCAGTACAATAAGTTAGATAATCATAAAAACACTCCATACTGTATAACAAAATCTCGTTGAGATTTAAAACAGGTAGGTTGTGTAAGAATAAAACTAAAAAACTACATCACACTCAAAAGGAACAAGAGTATGGGGACAGGCACATAAGGAAGTATTTGTCTAGAAAATTCAAGGTACTGGGACATAACTCATAAAGCACACACACACACAAACACACACACAGGGGGAGGAGAGAGAGAGAGAGAGAGAGAGAGAGAGAGAGAGAGAGAGAGAGAGAGAGAGAGAACTAATTTTAAGAAATCTTAGTTTCTTTCTCTGTCTGACTCTCTATGCATCGCTGTCTCTGTCTGTCTGCCTTTCTCTTTCTCTCAATCTCTTTCTGTTTTTCAAGACAAGATTTCTCTATTATGTAGTTCTGGAACTGGCTGTCCTGTAACTCACTGTGTAGATTTGGGTACCAAGAAAACAGATATCTACCTACCCTCGTCTCCTGAATGCTGAGATGAAAGATGTGTATAACTATGTTAAGCCCTTTATTATTTTCCTGTGTCTAGTCCCCTTGAATATTTAATTCTGTAATAACTAATGTTACATAAATAACATATTAAATAAAATATGTCAGATATTCAAAGATTATTAAATGTATAAAATCATCATACATCGAATTGAATAAAAGCAGAGTACAAAGGGGAAACTTTCAGCTTAATATTCCTAAATGAAAAATATAACAAACATAATAAACCACATTTCTTAAGGTGCTACCTATATTTACTTCCAAATCTTACATTAGAGCTTTATTCTTATATTCATACCCTGCATTCTGCATTCCAATGTTAGCACAATGTCATTGATTGATGTTCCTGGAGAATAATATATATATAGCTAGTTCATGATAGTCTAATGAATGTTCTTGTAGACTTATTTCTTGCCTACATATTTTAGTTAAATACTTTTGTTTTAATAACAATTATTTTTAAAATAATAGGACTATCTGAATAATATGGAAAAATATGTTTTTAGTGATAAAATCAAATTTTAAACCTTACACAAAAGGATAAACAATAACAAAAAGGCTTTGTAACTTAATCTTTCCTTAAGGATATTGTCAAATAATGATTTCTTAGTTTTTATATTTAATAATAATCTTTGTACATAATATGGAATTGCAAGGCAAATCCTGGTCAATGCTCCTTGATTTTTCTATTAATAAATTCTGTTCTAGTTTAGTTCCTGGGAGCTCTGGGGGTTCTGGTTGGTTCATATTGTTGTTCCTCCTATGGGGCTGCAAGCTCCTTCAGCTCTTTCAGTTCTTTCTCTCGCTCCTCCACTGGGGACCCAGTGCTCAATCCAATGGATGGCTTAAAACATACACCTCTGTATTTGTCAGGCACTGGCAGAGTCCCTCAGGATTTTTGTGTGTGCTGGACAAACACTCTACCAATCAAATTACATCTTCAGTCCATAAAACTATTTTAAAATTTATTTAGTTTAGATTTCAATGTATGTTAACTCTCTGAAATCTGTTCATTCTGGAATAACTAAATATATGAGTAGTATTTAAGTCTTAATTTATAAAAGTCTGTTTTGAAAATGTTTTCTGAAACAATTAGTGGCCTTCACCTTTTATTAAAGTATTTGAAATTTTTTAAAAAGAAATAAAAAAGTAGATTCTAATGTGGCTAATGATGTACCCTGTGCAATAAAGTGTTATGCTAACAATACTGGTTCACACAAATGATTTATGAGATCCCGTTGCCTCTATTTTAACCTCTTAGAATGCTTTAGTCTAAAGTCTTTCAGCATTTTGCCTGATTCTGATCACGCAGAATGCGGACACAGTAAGGAAAGTTATGTTTACTATGTGCCAATAGACAAGAAAGACAAACAGAAGCTTACACTGTAAACTGGTTTCTCTATACCCAGAAAAAGTTCCTTTGTTGGCAAAGTGCTTCTTCATTCCCTCTGACACAGGAGAGCTGAGGCATCCTAATGACAAGAATAAATATTAGATGAAATATACATTTCTCCTTTTGCCTTTGTCTTTTTCTGCGTAGTCTGTTTGCTTTATTATGTAAGCTGTTTTCTTATTTTACTTGATTTTTAAGAAGGCAAATTGCAATTATATTGAATTGTACCAAAATACGAAAACTCCTAAGTCAGCATCCTGTAAACTAGATTTTATTTTCTCCATTCTTACAGTTGAAAGTTGATGAATTACTCAGAACAGAAGTGTCAGGACGTGCATTTCAACAGGTCTTTTTGACAACAAAGGTATTCGCCTCTATTTGAATGTCTTTCATTTAGTCTTATGTGGAAGACTTCCTTTATAGTAGAGAACAAAATGATCTCTTTTGCTATGCTTTCTGATTGTAAAGAGTAACACAAATGCTGTCATAAACATAATTTTTAGAGGAATGAAGACAACATGCTATAAAGCAAAAACTCTGTAGGAAGAACCTGGTTAATTACAAAAAAAAACCTTAAACTAGGAGCTATCTGATTATAGAAAACCTGGGTTTCATTCATGAAGGTAACATTTTACTTTCAGGTCTCTTATCATCAGGTAATATTTTGCATGAAATTTCCTGCCTCAATATTAAAAATGATAACTCTTTTTTTAACACAGTTCAGTTACAGAACACTAAAAGCAATATCACTGAATGCGACAATTGTGATGAATTGAGAGAAATAGTTTCATAATATTTTACAGTTAAATTCAGGTCAAGGTAATGTAAAGCTTAAGGATTCCTCAAGAGTAAAATTGTGGAAGGATTTAAAAAATTTACTTATATGATATCACAGTAGGAATTTGCAATTAACGTGACTACATAGAAATCAAATAATAATATTAACAATACAGAAATGCAAAATAATAATGTAAACTTATGAACTAAGCTGCATTAAGATCTGCTGGTAAAACAGGGAATTGATGAAGTGTTTGCTCCTTAGACACTGGAGAGTAATAATGAGTAAATATTTCTACCTTCAAACTCTATTGTAAACACCATAATACTATGGGACATGGAATAACCACATTTATTTATAAATAATCTTAATAAATATATTACTCTGCATACTGTTCACTGTAATGCCTTTTAATTAGACAAAAATGTTAACTATTCTCTGAATTGTCAGAGTATGTAAATAGTATAATTATCACTTCGGCCAGATGCCTTTATTCTTTCTTTGAGCATATTGATGACAAAAGCAAAGTTGGACAAAAAGTTTTGAAATCTTTATAGTTAACCATTTAAAAGTAGTAGAACCTTTTAAATTAACAAGACGCCAAAACCTGTCTGTGTAAGAAATGTCAGCATGATATGCAGCTAGGCTGACCGCATACTGTGAATCTTTCTATCAGAAAGCATAAGTCTCTTTGAATGTGGCCTGTTATCTAGGTGTGAGGATCATAGGAGAAATAATTGCTGAAGGGTGCCTCCAGCTGAGTCTGTATTTTATCTTTATATTTATGAGAACGTAGATAAAGGATGGTGCTCAGTCTACCAAGATCAGAGTTTATGACTCCTGCTGGATGTTATTCTTAAACTGGTGCAATCAGGATTGCCTCAGAGCAAGCTGATAAAACATGAGAATCAACAACCTAATCTTTATAATAATAATAATAATAATAATATTTAATTTCAGTAAAAAGTTAAAGACAGCAGTTAGTTACATTTTATAAAAATTCTTTGATTTGTTCTTAGGTAATTATGTTATGCAATCTTACTTCATTTATAGTAAGTGGAATAAAGAAGTATGCAATTTATTAGGAGACAAATTAATGTAAACAGAAGATAATGGAGAAAGGAAGAGCAGAGACTTTGACTGTGAAAACACCTTTAATTGAACTATGTCATTCTGAATCAATATGATTAAAAATAAGTTTACTCAGAAAAATGAGTATTCTTTGCCATTGATGTGTTAAATTAGAAGCAATGTTAAAAATTCAAAGTGCTTGCATATATTTAGTTAAATTAAAAAGAAAGTTTAAAAATCACTGTCCTTTGTCAGTCTTAACTTTGTTGTCAACTGTTCAGTAAAATGTAAGAATAAAATGTGCTCCCCACATTTTTTATTAATAGAATATTAATTTATTAATAGTATGTACTCGGAGACTACTATGATACTGATAATTGTACAAATGAGGATACATGAAGATATTTGGAAGTAATTCTTACACATAAAAATGATAATTTCTATTACTTTTAATTTTTTTACAATACAGCCTTTACCCCCTCGCAGGCCACCCTCCAACAGTTCCACATCACATTCCTCCTCTGCCTTGTCTCCATGAGGATGCTATACTCCCCCCCACACAAGGGATTTCTACTCCCTGGGGCCTCAAGTCTCTTGAGGGTTAGGAACATCTTATTTCACTGAGGCCAGACCAGGCAGTCCTCTGCTGTATATGTGTTGGAGGTCTTAGACTAGCTAGTGCATGCTGCCTGGTTGGTGACTCAGTGTCTGAGAGATCTCAAGAATTCAGGTTATTTTAAAATTCATTACTGACTATTAAAAGTTATCTATAATTATATAGAAATGAATTGAAAGGCAATGCTTTACCCTTGCATACACCAATAGGCAGCATGTTCTTGATTAGTTAAACTATAAATATTAGCCCCAATAACCCTTCCACTGTGCTACAATACAAATTTGCTGTTATTTAACATGAAAGTAATTGAAAATATATACAATTTCCATGTGTAGTTTCAAATTTACCAGCTAATTTCAAGTGAAGAGCTGGATTTGTCAGTGTCAGAATCAATAACATAAACTGTTTCATAATCAGATTTATTATTCAAAATTAGAAAATAACACTTTCTTGTGTATTAAAAGCAATCTAAAATATTGCTTGAATTTTACAAAAAAAATAATTTTAATAGTGTTATGAGTAACTAACAGTTTTCCAAGGGAAAGACATTAGAGTATTCACTGTCAACTATCTTTTAATCAGTGCAGCATACAACCTTGACAAGGGAGGTTGAATGTTCTCAGTGTTTGGAGTTGAAAACATGATCATTCATAATTAATTTGGGGCCATTTATCATTTTTCAGAAAACCTTGAATACAAAGAGCAATGGAAGCTCTGAAGTAAGAGAAAGTAAAATGTTACTATTCTAAGTGATAGCTTTACAAAGATTAAGATACAAATCTAATATGATAATATAATAATATATAATATTTTACTATTGTAACATAGGGATAATGAACATTACCTATGTGACTGACAGTTAAATGTGCCATATTGTCCTCAAAACACACCAAATAAAGCATGAGACAACCCTTTAGCAATTTCATTTCTTAACTTTTAAAAACAATTGTATTCCCTTTCCTCAGTAGAAATTCCTATGTCATAGATAAATTAATAAAACAAAAATGCACTACTTGATTTTACTTTTATCAGTACAACGCTTATACTATGAAATTAGAAATGTCTTAAAACACTGGTGTTCTTAGACTAAGATAAATTCTCAGACAAACACACATACACACACACACACACACACACACACACACACACACATGCATACAAGCATATTTCCACATACACACACTGTGGTTCTCAAGTTATATTTTCATAATTCTCACTTCTTGAATTTTTAGTTCCTAAACTACACAATTGCATATACTGTTGCCCGGGTAGGATAGGGTGAATGAAGTGTTAAGGAATAAACAGAGATTTTTAAAGGCTTAAAATAGAGTAATAGCTAAAATTACTAAATCTAATTTTTCACTAAATCATGTAAATATTACTTTGCTTTCATCTAGCAAGTAAGAAACTTCCTTACTTGATTTATATTGGTTCTGTTGTTCGACCACAATTTTCCATATAGTGCACTTTAACACATGGCTTGGATTTTTACATGTAAAATAGTATTTCAAAACAGATTTGTATGTCAAGTACAAAAAAGAAAGCATAAAATTGAAAGGTTTGTGTTTCTCATTCTGCATTATTTTTGGAATACCTTTGCTGTGTATTGTGTTTTAATGTGTACTACCTACATGCAAAGAAGGGCTTCCTTCCCTTTATCAATGTCATTTCTACATTATAAGTTTATCCTGTTATTTTTATTTTTTATGTAAGTGTATTTTTTACATTAGGAAAAATAAAGTACTTTGTTTTAAACTAAAGGAAAATATGTAATAATTATCATTCAGTTAAAGTGTTAAAAGAATATTATGTAATAAAAATTCATCTTCCTCTTTTTGCATCTACATAAATCTAATATTTTTCATTATAATAATTCAAATATTACCACTATGTATATAAAAGTAATTGAGCATGGACTATTTCTTCTGGAATCCAAAATCTCTACAAAAGTTCCGCAAGATTTTCTGTATGATTTGACAGCATATCTTAGGAGAATTTCAAAATACACCGAGTCATTTCAAATGAGCAAACTGCAAATAGCAAGTACATAAGTTATTTAAGAACAGAGATATACTGAAAAACTAAACACATGTTTGTTTTCTATCTAGTAAGCTTACTACACAACACTTGATCTGTCTCATGCCCTCTCTTTGTCTTTTATTCCCACACTAACCATCATGAGTCTCCTAAAATGATACTGCCACAAGGACATGTATGGGAAATGACTGTCTTGAGTTTTAGTTCTTTTACAACCTTTATAACATCTTGTAGAATATACCAATAACATCTTTTATCTTTGTTAAAATATGCTCAGTTTTCTCATTTTATATTTAAAGTTGGTTTTCTGCCTTTGGAGGTTGGATTCAGAGCAGAATAACTCAAAAAGTGAGCAGTAGTTCATGTTTCAACAATGACGTGAATCTGTACCAGGGAATAGATAGTTTCATAGTTGGCATTCAAGTGAAAGATAAGGAGACACAGAGAAAATTTTACCACATTTTCTCTACTGCTTCATCTTATGTGTGGATTTACATCAGGTAGCCTGCACTCACCATTGTTAGCAATCAGTCCCTCACATTAAAACAAAACAAAATCTTCATTGTTTTGTATTTACTCTTTCAGATTCCACAGTATGTACAAAGTATTTCAGTTAGCTTGCATTATTTTTTTCTCTATCTGTTTCTGTCTGTCTCTGTTTCTTTGTCTCTTTCTCTCTATTGTTATGCACTAGGTCATGTTTCTAGTGCACTATATAGGATATAGGTGCATCCTTCTGGAGCAGGGCCAATTAGGATGAGCAATACCTTTGAAAAGAACCGAGTCAGCCTGCCTCAAAGAGGGTAGTGGCCAAGAACTCCTCAGTTATTGGTGGGAACTCAGGGACTCTTTCCCAGGTTACTTGAAATTTATGTAGGTGTAGGTCTTACAAAGGAAATAAAACCTTTTATGAACTGAGAACAGAATAGATCCAGAAGAGAAATATCCCTTCCAGTCATTCTGAGCTGCTGGTCAAACATTCTCTCCTGTGAAAAACTGTTCCTCTGGTGAAAACAAGAACTTTACTAACCTATCTGTAGGGGGATAAGTGGTAAGAAGGCATTTAATATAGGAAAGTCAATCGTGAATTGAGGGGTGCAGCAAGGAACTGAGGGTTGGAGAGAGAAGGGAAAATAAAATAAAAACTCTTGTCCACCAAAGAATACTATTTTTCTCTTCCATATCAAGAATAGCATATTATGAGGCTTATAAATCTAAATGCATAACAAGACAAGTGACAGCCTTCAAAAAGAGCAAGTCACTGAACTCCCACTGATAAAACAGGGAATTCATGGTCCAAGTAATCTCAAGCATGGAATGTACTACAGTCTTCTATTGGGTCACGAAAATGTGGCTTCTGAAAGGATGCTAGATATTCAACTTTTATGATACACTTTAATTTTTAACTACACAGGTGTTGAAAGAGGCAAGCAATTTCCCTTCTAAAGCCTCTATATTTTCTCATTCTAGATTATTCTCTTCCAATATTCCAGACTCTTTTATCTTCACTCCATAAAGATTCTTAAATTGTCAATCTTCTCAATGTATCATCTTCTCAATATTTATGACCTTTCATTTGATCTGACTTTTCAGCAGTATAAACTGTAATAGTGTTTATTCAGTGATCCCTCTCCACGACTTTTCATTTTTCCCTATATTCCCTAATCATCCTTTCTTCTACGTATGTTTAAGGTATTACTGTGTTAGCAATAATATGTAATCTTAAGCATTTAGCACAGAAAAATGATCAGGTTTAATAGAAATATTCAGGACTCACAGTCATATCTACAGAAGGTATCATCAATGCTAACTCCCAAAACCTTTAACTCAAACTTTTCAATTACAGATTTCATTGTGTTTATAGCACTCTATTTTGTTTCATAGTTCTTTATTGTTTTATTTCATCTATAATTACATGAACTCATTTTTGAAAGTATACAGAACTTTAATTTATATAAGGCCAGAAGTTTTATATTTTGTCTTTTTTGACATTTATCTCCTAATGCTGTGGCATACCTCATCCTTCTCTGTAAACAATTTATTACTTTCAGCTCAAAATCTACTTATCAACATATTTTTTTCCTACCATTGGCATGGTATCTCCTTAGCAAATTTCTCCTTCACAAGTATTAGGCTAAGTTTCCTAGATGTACAGGAGAAAATTAAGGTTTTAGTTCTGGCTGCTTATAAAAGGTGTACCTCCACAGATGAATCATCAATTGTTCCTATGTGATGTACCAAAGTTCTTCCCATGCCTTTGAGACTGTTAGAATTCTCCCTGAAAGTCTTAACAAAACTTCTCAATTCCTGTCACAAAGATATTCTGAATTCCTCTGCCCACTCCTCTCTGTCTGTGAATCACTTGTACCTAACTATGGTAGGTGCTTATTACAAGTATTGAAGAAATTCAATTATTTCCCCTCTGTGAGGATAAAAGTCAGCTGGCATTTCTGGATAAACTTATCAATGGAGAATTGGAAGCCTAATTCCTAAATATCAAAGAATCAAAAATTAATTGATAACCATGTCTTAACTAATATACAATTGCATTTTCTGCCTAAAATTCATTTTTTAAAAATCAGGAATGAAAGTGAAGGGAAAAATGAAGTTGAATTTGTAAAATCATGTTATGAAAAGATAATATTACAAGAATATAACTGACCACTTATACAATATTGATAATTGTTGATAGTTATGACATATACTTTATGCTTATAATTTATTTTTAACAGAAAATATGCAAACATAAAAATAGATTCATGTGCGTAACACATTTTCAATTACTAAGTGATTTTGTTTCTTATTTTACTAGCTTAGAAAGCTTTCAGATGCATATAATTTCATATTTTTGTAGTTTTCAACAAAGTGTTATTCTGTTTAATTGCAAAGTATTAAAATGGCCTATTTAAATTCAGTTCCCTCAAGCTGATATGCAGAACTGGAAAAACAAACAAAAATAAACACTCAATTAAAAAAGAGTAAGAAACCAACCTGGACCCAAAAACAAAGTGTCACAGCGTCTTATTGCTGAGGAGATACACCATGACCAAGGTGACTCTTATAAAGTCAAAAATCTACTTGAGGCTGACTAGCTTATAGCTTCAGGGTTTCAGTTCATTATCATCATGGTGGAAGCACGGCATCTTGCAGGCGAGTTGGTGCTGGAGGAGCCAAGAGTTGTACAACTCGACCTAAAAGCAACTAGGAAGAGATTCTCTTTCCACACTAGGCAGAATTTGTGCCTAAAAACCTCAAAGACTATATTCACAGTGGCATACTTCCTGCAACAAGGCTACAACAACTCCAACAAGACCACACCTCCTAATAGTGCCATTCACTATAGGCCAGGCCATCAAACACATGAGTGTCTGGGAGCCAAACCGATTCAAACCAGCACATTCCACTCCCTGTCCCTCACAGGCCTATAGCCATCACATACGGCAAAACACGTTTTTTTTTCCAAATTCAAAAGTCCCCATTGTCGTGCGCAGTTTCAACAATGTTTAAAAGTCTAAAGTTCAACGTTTTTGGAGATTTATGTAATCTTTTAAATGTAATACCCTATAGGCGCACACCTTTAAGCCCAGTACTTGAGAGGCAGAGGCAGGTGGATTTCTGAGTTCGAGGCAAGCCTGGTCTACAGAGTAAGTTCCAGGACAGCCAGCGCTACACAGAGAAACCCTGTCTCAAAAAAAAAAAAAAAAAAAGCAAACAATCAAACAAACAAACAAAAAAATCCAAATAATATCAAAATCAAAGAACAAATCACATAGGCTTAAACTTTTCAATACTTATTTTAGCAAGTGTTCTTTTTTCTCTTTTTTTAATTGGATATTTTATTTAATTTTCAAATGTTACCCCCTTTCCAGATTTCCCCTCTGCAAAACCCCTATTCCATCCCCCTCCTCCTGTTTCTTTATGGGTGCTCTCCCACCCACTCCCACCTCACCTCTCTAGCATTCCCCTCCACTGGGGCATCGACCTTTAACAGGACCAAGGGCCTCCCCTCCCATTGATGCCAGATAAGGTAATATTCTGCTACACATGCTGCTGGAGCCATGGGTCCCTCCGTGTACCCTTTGGTTGGTGGTTTAGTCCCTGGGAGCTCTGTGGGGGGTTGGTTGTTTGAAATCTTTGTTCTTCCAGTGATGGTTCAAACCCCTTCAGCTCTTTCAGTCTTTTCTCTAACTCCTCCATTGGGTTCCCTGTGCTCAATCTGATGATTGACTAATAAGTATTCTTAAATGCCTTATCCTCTCTTCTAGCCCCATACCTACCACAGGTAATAAAAAGGGCATAGGTTATAAAAATGGTTAATAGGGTCTAGGGGGTTGTGGAATTGTTTAAACATAGTTCTTTGGGGTTGATTCCAACCTTCAATGTCAGAATATTAGAAGTTCAGTTCACACAAATCAGTAGTGGTGGCTTGATTCAGAAATATCTGTGAGGCTCTGCCAATTGGCCAGAATTTGTGGAAGCCATAAGAAGATGCTAGAATATCATAATATCTTTGGTGTATTTCCTTCTATGAAGTCATGACAAGAAATAATCAGGGAAGAAGGCAAGGTGAACCAGTGCTGGAGCATCATCAGTGAAGACCATTGTCAGGAAAGCCCAATGACAACCAGCAAAGAGTGTCAAGACAAACTAATGCCAGAGCATAATCCACAGATTTTTGTATGATGTGTATATATCATTTGTAAATATCTCATGTCCTTTCAACCATCTGTTCCAGCAAAACATTACAATCCTTTCTCTAGACACCTTCCAGAAAAACATCATGTTCCTGTTCTCAGCAAAGCATTCTCCTATAAGACAGTTTCCAGAAAAAAGAAAAAGAAAAAGAAAAAAAAAAAAAGAAAAAAGAAAAGAAAGAATCACATGACACAATTGAGTTCCCAAAGAAACTAGATAATTTCACTTTAAAGTCATATACCTTCAACATCATATGATATAAAATTTCATTCAAAAACATCATAATAAGGAAATTCTAGACCAAAGCAAGAACAGCAACAACAAGAAAAAAAATGGCTGGGCAATCCAATCTTTTCATCTCTATGTCTAATGTTCAACTTCTTTCAGCCTTGTTGACCTTGACAAGATTCTTTCTCTTGGGCTGCTTACACTCCTTGCTAACAGTTTTCCTTGGCTGCTATTTCACGCCTCCGGCATCTTGAACACCTTGGAGTCTCCAAGGCAACTTATAATTCACAGCTTCTTGATCCAATGTCTGGGTTTTATGCATGGTTGTCTGGGCTTCTCCACAGGACTTGGGTCATTTCTCCAGTTCTGCATTCTGTAGCACTATAGGCCCTGCTAACTCAACTCTACTGGTGCTGCTATTCTTGTTGATTAGTTTGTGGTACTGGCAAGTACATTTGTTGCAACCAGGCCAAAATTTTACCAAAATTTACCAAAGTCTGTCATATGCTTTCTTCATGGTGCTACGCCTCAAATTTTGTATGACCATTTCAGTCATGGCCTGTAAACTGCCATGAGGCAAATCCTGTACTGTACCAATGGCTTTCAATGTCCTTTCCCAGTGCCAAGCCTTGGTGGTTCTGCCTGACCGCTTCACAACTGCAAAAGCACTACTATCTAGGTGATTCTTTCACATTACCAAGTCCAGCTGGCAGCACAACGTCTGTCTCTGAAGCACAATGTATTTGTGTACTACAAAAACACTTCCCAGAGGATTTCACCTCGTCAATGATCTCTATGCAACATACTAATATTCCTCTTTTCTGGAAGTTTTTAAAGCCAGCCCACAGAATTCGAATCACCCTAGGTAAAACTATCTGCCATGCTCCTGCTAGTACGGCCCTTTATAAAGAATCCACGTTCCTGCTAGTATGGCCCATTGGAAAGAATCCACAGCTTTCTTAGCCCAAAGTCCCCAAATCTATACTCTTCTCAATAAAAGAATTGTCAGGCCTATCCTAGCGATATTCCAGTCCCTGGTATCAACTTCTCTCTTAGGGTTTTATTGCTGTGATGTTACACCATGATGAAAGCAACTCTTTTAAAGGCAAACATTTAGTTGGGGCTGGCTGGCTGGCTTTTAGTTTCAGGGCGTCCATCCATAATCATCCTGGTGGAAAGCAAAGGATCATGCCATCAGACTTGGTGCTGCAGGAGCCAGGAGTTCTATATCTTGATCTGAAGGCAACAAGGAGATTCACTTTCCACACTGGGCAGATCTTGAGCATTAAAAATTCAAAGCCTCCCAGCACTTGAGAAGCAGATGCAGGCAGATTTCTTAGTTTGAAGTCAGCCTGGTCTACAGAGTGAGTTCCAGAATAGCCAAGGCTACACAGAGAAACCCTGTCTTGAAAAACCAAAACCAAAAAAAAAAAAAAAAAAAAAAATTCAAAGCCTACAACACAGTGACACAATTCCTGTAACAAGGCTACACCTACTCTAAAAAGGCCACCCTTCCTAGTAGTGCCATAACTTATGCGCTAAATGATCCAACACATGAGTCTAAGGCAGCCAGTCCTCTTGAAAGCTACAATGTTAGGTTGGTAATGTGTATTTGGAAAAAGAAACTACATATACAGAGAAATCTGTCTCGAAAAACCAAAAAATAAACAAACAAACAAAATCAAACCATGACATTATGTAACAGAAATAAAAATTATTGTCTCTGGAATCTTTGACTTTATCACAATTAAATAAGTATGGCTTTAATATATCATCAATGTAAGAAAAAATTCATAAAAATTTATAATTTACTACATATTTTATTAATTCATAATAGGAGCTAAAAACTATATGTATCCTCTTTAAAAATAGATAAATACTCTTTAGTCCTGAAGATACATATATAAGTAGCAATAGGTATTTCAACACCAAACACACACACACATACACACAGACACACACACACACACACACACACACACACACAAACACATTTTATCTATATATAAAATAAAACAATGAGTTTGAGAGAAAAGTGTTGTTGGGAATTTTTGAATGGAAATGAATATTAGAATCACAAAAAGTAGAATAGTATAAACAGAATGAGCAATTAAAATTTACTTCTGTGTTTCATTCACATATAAATTATCTATTTTCATTGTTTAATTATATGAAGTATTTTTGAAATGTAGCAGATACATAATAAATATATATAATAAAGTAGAAATTTGTGAATAAAAGTTTAAATTTCAACTTAAATAATATATACCCACTGAATGTTGTTAGGTATTATAGATAGAAAGAATGAAATGATTTGTGTGTTTGTATGTATATGTTTGTGTGAGAAAATAGAGAAGTCTTTCTATAATTCTGAAATATTGATCAATGTGAAAGAAACAGCCACAATCAGAAGCTGATTAAACACAAAATAGAGGGGAAATATGTAGTTTGGTGAAAATTAAATGGAACCATGAGAGAAGTTTTGTCAAAAGAGAGAGTATGAGAGTTATGTTACATGTTTCAATAACATTTTGACCTAACACTTATGGTTTAATTTTTATGGAAATTAAGGTTTTAAAATGTTTATCATGGAGGTATAAGATTTCATGAAGATATAAGTATTGTACTTGTGTATGCATCTGAAAGACAGACAATATAGAATGTGGAAACAGAGAGAAATGTACAAAATTCAATCCTATTAATTCACAGATACCACACTCAAAAATGTGTAAACTAGTTCAAAGAAACTAAAATTGCAGAGTTTATAGTAAATATTTAATGATCTTTTCTAACATATAGTATAGAAAATAATAGAAGTATGAGATTTAAGTAAAAATAAATCAAAATAGCTGGGAAAGAAAGTATTTGCTTTATTTGAAAACATATTCAAAGCTCTCAATAAACAAAGCAATCAGATCACGTTTCATACTTTTTACAAAACTTTTATTTGGTTCTCTGTGAATTTCACATCAGCTAAATATTACATTCGAGCATACCCTTTGTTCACCCTTCTTTGCTAGAAAATATTCACAACAATAATTTCTTGGTCTGATATGGTGCCTCTGACTTTTGCTGTTCTATCAGTACTGGAACCTTACTGGGGTTCCTCTCCCATATCTTGTTGTTTCCCTGTGTTATGGGATCTTGTGATTTTGCTTCTGTAGGACCATCCCTTGCATAGGGTGGATGTTAGGGTAAACCAAAGCTCTCTTGCTGCCATCGATGGCAAGGGACAAAAGAGGGTAGGAGGGCATCTCTTTCTTCCTTGTGTAACTGCCCAGCAGGCAAAAGAGGGGAAAAGCTCTCCTTTTTCTCATGATCCTAGAGTCAAATATCCAACCCACCTCCAGATATGAGGGCTAAAAGGAAGGGGATCTCTTGTCAACGATGCAACCACACAGCAGGCAGAAGGAAAGGCTCTCTAGCTATGCCACATTCACACCTTTGGGCTAACTCACCAGCAACTCAGCTATCCAGGGTCAGGTTTACCGTGCTAAAGAGGTGAGGTGCTGTGGCAGGTGAATAGCAGGTCCAGTAATTCTGCTCTCATGAGCTCAGGGCAAGAGCTTCTATATGCTTCAGGTGAGGGGTGAGCAGGGTGCAAAGTATCTCTCCATCATCCACGCCACCCTATAGGAGAGGAGAGGCCTATAGGAGAGGAGAGGTAGGGACAGATTTCCCGTGGTTGCATCTTCAGGACTGGATCACCCATAACTCTTTAACGTGAGGGTCTGCTTTCTGGAGTACTGTATCTGGCTAGGCTAACTCTCCTGCTCTTATGCCTCAGGGCCGCTCCCCACAACGCCCAAATGAGGGTTGGTGTTAGTTCTGTCAAATATCCACATGTCCAAGAGCAGCAGTACAGACCAGGGACTTCTGCCTGACCTTTGGTGATAATATTCACCCCTGCAACTGCAGGGCTATGGATCAGAGCCCAGGATGCCACTAGGTGGCGTCACAGGCTATTCACACCAGGCTGTTCCTCACTACCTTCGAGTCTCCAGTTCTGCCTGTCTTCATTTTGCTTACATCCTTCCGTTTCATTTATCTCTTCCATTTCTCCACCACTTAACTTACTTTTCTTAATGTCACCCAAGGCATCAGAGTTTCTGGAGTCACCTCAGGAGTGTTTTGTCCTGATTGTGCATTGTGGTGTCATACTGATAGTTCTCTCAGGCTAGCTCCTTGTCTGGGTCCCTTTGCACTAGTCTGATGGTCATTTCAGACTTGATCCTTTCCTAGTCCACCCATTTAGCCCCTTGTCAGAAGGATGTGTGTACTTAAACTCATTCTGCCTTGGGGCCTAGTGTTCTAGGAGGGTTCGTCTAGTCTATGCCTCGTTCCCCGGTCTCGGATACGAGACTGATGGTGTTCATGTCAGTCTAGATCTCTTTCCAGGTCCCCTGTGCCGGACTGGTAGTCATCTTGAGATCACATTAGACTACTAATCATTCACATATGTGAGAACACTGAGCATAAATATAACCTCTCTCCTCTCTGGCACCTACCTTTGCACGTGTGACCCAGCATTCACTTCTGCAATGCTTCTAGAGGCAGAGTGTTTTACACAATTATTCATTAATGTTCAATTTATACGAAGTTATCGGGGCTTCTAAACGAAAATGCCAATATTATTTTTGAATATTTATAGTAATTCAATGTTAAATGCATGGTTTGAAGAAGACAATAGAAATGGTGACCATTTGGGGGACATAGTCGAAGCATCTAGTTCTTTCACAATTAAAGATTAAGAATCACTGGTGACTGATGTCCATATATACTACAGAAGTAAATTTCCAATCACATAAAAATATAAATATGTTTAGCACTAATACACAATTATAATGTTTCTTATATATTGGCATTACATATGACAACATAAATGTTTTGTTCATATGTATGTGTATATATATGTATATATATATATATATATATATATATATATATATATATATATATATATATATATATATATATATATATATATATATATCTGCAGTAATAAACTTCCAGAGAGCAAAAAAATTAACATGATAGGTTAAAAAAGCATCCAGTGTGGAAGGTACAAAACAGTGTTATGCTTAGAAGGATTTGAAAGTTGTATTACTGTATCAAAGTAGGAGAAATAATACTCTTTTAAGCATATAAATAGTGCTTAAATTGAGGAGGATTACTTCATTTATTTTGCTCCTTTCGGTATTTAAAATGTTGACCCTAACTAATGATGATTCCTAAGTGAACAAAATTTAAACTATTGGGACAGTCAAAGCTAGATATTTTCCATTAAAATAGTGAAAGTGTGATAATACGGACAACACAATTCTCCAAACATATAGACTACTTAGGGTCTAAAGTTATAAACTGTTTTGCATACTGTAGAAAAATCTGATTTAAGATCTCCTTAAGATAAACATTGGTGTTGGATTAAGTTTAAAGATCCCTTTAGATAGTATAGCTAACCAAGGAGACAACAAATGTGTGCTTATACTAGCACTAAAAAGGTCACAATAAAGACAAATTAACAGAATGCCTTGCAGCATTAGTCTGTGCTTAGATTATGCTTGCTCAGGCTCACCCTGCTTCTAATTATTCATTTAACCTCGTGTGTCTCAAGGGTTTTTCCTTCTGAAGGAAAATGCAATTAAAGCAAAAGCTGAACATGTGAAAGTCTTCAAACACACCTGGATATACAATTACAACACATGTAAAGTACTTAGGGCTGAGTTAGTGCCACAAACTAACAACTTAACACTGTTGATTTCATTCTATTCTAGATAACCACTTTAAGGAAATATTAGGTATTCAAAATAAAGATTATTTAATGCAATATTTACGATGCTTCTTAATTTCATAAAATTAAGGTCAATGTTTGTACACTTTTGTGTACTATAAAATTAAAATCATAAATTTTGTAAATGAAAGCAATCTCTAGGACAATTATGCCTGAATAATGTCATCTTGTTGACTTCAAGAGAGATATGTGGCTATATTAAACAGGTTAGTTGTCCAACATAATTTATAAATGAAAACAGATTAAAGAAGCTACATTTATTATTCTATCCTATTTGATATCCTGATGATATCAAATTAAAATTCAAAACAATTTTTAATGAAATAATACAAGAAAATGACTAAATAGTTCAGTTATATAAATGTTATAGTTTCTAGCATTACAGAATATATGTTTTAAAAATATTAAGATAAAAGAGAAGTTTCAGCTTTGGAAAATGATATCTCTCTTAACATAGATTATTATGGGTTTCTTTTGATAGTGCACATATAACAAAGAAAAATATTTCATTTAAATGTAGATGATACAAACATTATGATCAATGAATTTCAAATCTTATGGATTTTAAATAGCCTTCTGGAATAGGTGAGGGTAAATAAGCTGTTGACACAGCTTAATGATGAGCTGATGATTTTTAAATGTCGGCTTTGATGGAGTGCCTGACGCAAGCTCTTTGGCAAGTATCCCCAGTTCTTAATTTCTTAATTTTCTCTTGAGTTAAACTTTTTACTTATGTCTGTATCTTTGTGGGGTATATATAAATAGGAACATTTATGAATAAAATTGAATAGTAAAGCAAACACGAAACTATGTCAAAGTCACGTAAAGTGCTTTGGTCAATTAAAAACTTTTTTTTTTTTTTTTTTTNGTTTTTCGAGACAGGGTTTCTCTGTATAGTCCTGGCTGTCCTGGAACTTTGTAGACCAGGCTGGCCTCAAACTCAGAAATCCACCTGTCTCTGCCTCCCTAGTGCTGGGATTAAAGGTGTGCGCCACCACGCCCGACAATTAAAAACTTTTCATGTGAAGAAGTTTTAAATTATATAGACACTCAAGCAAACATGTTATACTAATAAAGAGCACACTGGGCAAGCTGACACAGACGGGATATAAAAAAAGTCCTATCAAAAATATATAGCTGTTGTCCCTACATTAATAAGGAAGGAAACTCAGAAGTGTCCTATTTTGAAAATAAGTGATAATTTTATGAGTCAAGTAAAAACGTAGAATGAAATAAAATAATCACGTAGTAATGAAAGAAAAAATTGAAGATGAATTAGGAAACACAAGATTTATAATTTGTTTTCTTAGCCTCTAACTCATTTTAAGATCTCTTGTTATACACACATCATTCCTTTTATGTACCTTTATCCATGCCTGAGTGTGTACCAGACAAGTGATCTCTATATAAGGTTGTCCCAAACAATCTGTAATATATTTTAGTATAACATATACACGTAACATATTTTACTATAACTTATCACCCACATAAATTACATAATTTCATAATAAAATTCTGATACCTAATGTTTAAAAACCTATTTAAAAAACATTAATAATGTCAACATCAACAATGATAGCTAAGCAGTTATAGCGATTTTATAAGCACAAGGCTTTTAATTCAGTGCCACAAATCCATGTAAAATAGAGAATTGATTCCACAAATCTGTCCTTTGACTCTTCCATGCACCATGAAATATAAATGATGTTTTGGCTATTGAACTACATAAGAAAACTGATGCAGAAACGGCAGAGTAGAAACTGAACCCTGAGTTCATGCGTAGAAGGGAGACTTAAGACCAATAACATTTGAAGGGATAAGCAATAGAAAGTGAGGCAATACATGCAATAAAAATGTACACTATCCTTGTGAACTGATTAGTTTTAGTCTACAAAGCGTACAGTTCCATTGCAAATGCAAAGATTCTACCAAATGAACTTAAATGCTCACTCATTAGTGGGCTAGGTCAGTGGAGATGACAATGATATTGTAGTTTGAAAGGGACTTATACCTTCATGGAGTAATGATTTGAATGCTGGGGTCACAGTTGATGTCACTCTTTTAACGGGTTGTGGAACGGTTCAAACATGTGTTTCAGTGATTTGCTGGTGGTAGGTAGAATTTTGAAGTTTTGAACTGGCACTGTTTATTTTTCTTCATGTGATACCTCTAAACTTCTATGAGCTCGCAGTATGTTATGGATTGAATGTAAAATATCTACCACAGGCTCATATGCTTGAATACCCAGGACACAGTTCATGATACTATTTAAAAACATTGAGGAAGATTAAAGGTTTGTTATCTTTATTATCTATATACAGAGTTTGCAACTTTGGATTTCCTGTTGCATTTTTCTACTAATCAAAAAAAAAAAAAAGAAAAAGAAAACAAGGACTTTTCTATGCCAGTGGGAATACCACATGCCACAGATAATGTTGATAATTTAGGAACCTTCTAGAGTAGTTTAGTTAAACCAATTTTTAAGAGCCATTTACTTTATACATAGAACACAAACTCAGAGGGAGTCTTATAAGATTGAATAAAATAAATTCATTGTGGTAAAGGGATAAGAATCTTAAAAGTTATGTATATAACTGATGGATATATGCCAACTATATACATATATATGTATATATATATATATATGTATAAAGTTGTATTCATCTTCAGTGAAAAGAAATAAACATTAATATCCATTTAAAAGGAGAAGTTGCACAGATCTATAATTTTATAGTGAGGAAAAATGTAATGGTTATTTATAGAGACGGAGGAAGAATGAGTCAAATGTACAAATGGAATAATGTCACAGATGACTTTAAGGACTTCTTCAAGGCCAAGAATCAAGAAATAAAGTGAGATAATTTAATATGAATTTTAATTATTTTACTTTCCAGTCAATGTATTTGAAAAGTTAGAGTAAAAAAAATTGATGAAACAGTGAATCATTTTTTAATAAAATGTAGTAGCCTATTATTCATAATATTAGGGTTCATGCACAAACAGGAGGGATTATAGTGACCAGCCATGAACCGTAAGTCAGTTAGAAAAGAAATATGAGAGCATAAGGATGAGTTAAAATGCAGCAATAAGAATAGAAGCGTTAGAAGACAGATTTAACC
Organism: Mus pahari; assembly: GCF_900095145.1. Classification (NCBI taxonomy): domain Eukaryota; kingdom Metazoa; phylum Chordata; class Mammalia; order Rodentia; family Muridae; genus Mus; species Mus pahari. The sequence continues at coordinate 79,714,206 of NC_034597.1, read as the reverse complement.
CAGTCTTCAGTATGTTTCTGTAATTTAAAAATATAGTAAATAATCAAGGACATAAGACCATTGAATGAGAATTCTTCAAGGACCTACTTGTCTTGGTGGATATTGAATCCTTAGCATATGCAAGTTTTTACTTGTTGGAAAAAATATAGCAATGATTTAGGATAAACAAAATTTTAATAATTGAAATATCTTTTCCTGAAAGAGATTCAACTTAAAATTTTTGTGAAGATAGATAAGGTTAATGTTTGGCTGTAGGATAGCTGAGGATTTGAGAAAATGTTAAGATATTGTTTTCTTTTCTTATTAATAACATTACACATAATTATGATACACGTGAATAAGATCAAGGACCCTATTTATTGATCAGGCATTAAGAACTGATAAGGTAATGTTAAGTACTTAAAATCAAATTTATATGAACAATAAATTCTCTTTGGGCATATTCTTTCTAAGATTTATTGTAGTGCAAATGAACAAAATATACTTTGTTGTGTACCAGTCAAACTTCCTCATTGAAAACTGTTAGATATTACTACTTTAATTGGCAGCCTAAATCTGGGTGAATGCAGCCCCAAAAGCCAGATTTTTTCAACCTTTATTTAGCCAACATATATTCTGAAGATATTCTGAGGTTTAAGCAAAGTACACTTGAGTTCAAGCTATTCTGTCACAAGGGCAAAGTCACATGAGTTTAGGCCATCTACACTTAGGATGACAGCTTGTGCTTGGAAACAACATTCACAATAGTGATGGGTAAGACAGTGGGTAATCCCAAATAAAACCTTGGGAGGGGCACAAAAGCATCTATATAGATCAAGCCCTGTTGTGGAGGAACAGCGATTGCAAGACTCTTGTCCTGCTTATTTGGCGTTTTATCACAAGGTCTCAAAAATCTCAACACATAGCTACATTCATGGACAGTGTCCCAAATGTTAGAAGCCCTGAGGACCAGCATAATGAATGGGAATATGCAACATAGACAGTTGGGAGATGGAGTGGGGGCAGGTCCTCTAGAATGTACCAGAGAGGTGAGAGACTCTCAAGATTCAAAGGGAGGGACCTTAGAGGAAATGCCTGACAGTGGAGAGAGGGAACTCATAGAGTCCACCTCCAGTAGAAAGACAGGGCATCAAGTAATCAAGAAGAGGGATATGGTTGCCATCCTACAGTTAAAAACTTTAACCAAGAATTGTTCCTGTCTAAAAGAACTGCAGGGACAAAAATGGAGAAGAGACTAAGGGAAAGGAGGTCCAATGAAAAGCCCAACTCAGGAGACATCCAATGGGGATGCTCCAAGGCCTGGCACTACAGATATCTGAGGGCCCTGATGGATACATAGAAGAGGATTACTTGGTCTGGCCTCAGTAGAAGAAGATGTGCCCAAACCTCGAGAGACTTGAGGTCCCAAATGAATGGGGAAGGCCTGGCATCAGGGGAACATACTCTTGGAAACAGAGAGAGACAGGGATAAGGAACTCAGGAAGGGTGGACCGGGAAGGGGCCAAAGGCTGGACTGTAAAAATACAAAAGTAAGTTTTTTAAAAAGTGAGGAGACAATATGCTGAAGGAAAGAACAAGTATATGTGATAAAATATTGAAACTTAAACCTAATAAAGAAATGTAGTGCTATTGGAGAGGTGTCATACTAGCTACTGAAAACACAGCTGAAATCCGGGGAACAAAACCAAGTAAACACACACAGATGAGAAGACTGCAGGAAGCAATCAACCACAGTGTTCAAATCAATAAATTAGAAACAAAGAGAACAATACAAAGAATGAATGAAACCAAGAGCCAGTTCTTTGAAATAATCAGCAAGATAGGCAAAACTTTATCCAAACGAAATGCTAGAGAGCCAGTAGCCAAGTAAACAAAATCACTAAGGCAAGGGAGGCCATAAAAACAGACATTAAGGAAATCCAAAGAATCATCAGGTCTTACTTTAAAAGCCTGTACTCGGCAAAATTAGAAAATTTAATTGAAATGGGCAATTTTCTTGACAGATACCATGGACACAGCAAGCACATAGCCAATATCAAATTAAATGGTGAGAAACTTAAAGCAATCCACTGAAATCATGGACAAGACAAGGTTGCCCAGTCTCTCCCTATCTCTTCAATATAGTAATTGAAGTCCCAACTGGAACAATAAGACAACTAAAGCAGATAAAGGGAATACAAATTGGAAAGGAAGAATTGCTATTTACTTATTGTATTAGTCAGGGTTTTACTGCTGTGAACAGACACCATGACCAAGGCAAGTCTTATAAAAACAACATTTAATTGGGGCTGGCTTACAGGTTCAGAGGTTCAGTCCATTATCATCAAGGCAGGAGCATGGCAGTATCCAGGCAGGCATGGTGCAGGAGGAGCTGAGAGTTCTACGTCTTCATCCAAAGGCTGCTACTGGAAGACTGACTTCCAGGCAACTGGGGTGAGAGTCTTAAGCCCACACCCACAGTGACACACCTACTCCAACCAGGTCACACCTATTCCAAACAGGCCACACCTCCAGATGGTGCCACTCCCTGGTCCAAGAATATACAAACCATTACACTTATGATATTATAGTATACACAAGTGATCCCAAAATTCTACCAGAGAACCCTGACAGCTGGTAAACACTTCCAGCAAAATATCTGGATACAAAATAAACTTAAAAAAGAAAACCACCCCCAAACAAAAAGTAGGTCTCCTTTATACAAAGGAAACACAGTCTGAGAAAGAATTTAAGGAAATAACACACACACACACACACACACACACACACACACACACACACACACACACACTATTTCTCTGCTCCATCTCTCTCTCTTGTCTGTTTTCCCGAGTGTTGATATATCCTATCTCTGACTCACTTTATCAAATATTTCTCTGCTTTGTCACTTTGCCAACATATCAATTAGAGAATACTTTCAAATACAGCACTTTCTTTCTACAAGCTAACCTTATACACACCCTTAGATGTTAAAGGTGTGTACTAAGGGAATGTCTGTATTCCAGACATATTGTAATCCATGGTATATCTGCATTCTAGTGGGATCATATACATCTAGAAGGACTTTGGGGGGTAATCACTTGTCAGAGGAAGCATTTTGCTGGTTTAAAATTCCTCTACACAGTGTTCTCTTCTCAACTTATGTTACCATTTATTTATTAATTATTTTATATATTTATAATATGTATTGATGTTTTTTGCCTAATAATTCTTTTTTCTTATTCCACCTAATACTTCTAGTCCTATTCCCTTCTAACTCATGGCTTCCTTTAAAAAAATGATAATATTACTTGAGTCTCTTTAGTAATGGCCATGAACATATGGAATGAGGTTATCCAGTGGGGCATGTACAATTTACTAAAGCCATGTCACATGGAAGGATAATAACACTCCTTCCTTGAGTAGATATCATATCCAGTAATTCCTGTGGTATTAGTGTGGCCTATAAACCTCTCCAGCATGCATGGTGGAAATTTATCCAATCAATCTTGATCAGGTCTCCATGCAGACAGTCATCACTGATGTCAATGATAGCCTCAAAAACTTTGTTATTTCCAGAAGTCAGTACTTCACAGTTCTCTATCCCATCTATAAATTTATATTCCTTCTGCCTCCTCTTCTGTGAAATTCCCTTGGAGTTGGAGTTTATATAGATTACCATCTTTAGTTAAGTCTTCATAGTTACTTACACCTGAAACCTTACAAGGTATGAGTCTTTCCAGTACCACTACAGGTTGTGAAAACAAAGGCTTTAACCAAAGTTGAGACCCGCACAAATCTATGAGTATTAACATAATTATTTGGAAGGCAAATTAATACCATCAACATTTAGTAAAATAACTACAACAGTTGAACCATTTTGATGCAGCCTGGGTATGTATTCATTTAGTTGTCTGAATCAACAGTTTCCTTAGCTTTTCCTTGTATTTGTTCATTCTTTTTCTGGTGAGTTATATTTTTGACAATGATGTCGTATTTTCTTGTTATCTTCATAGTGTCGTTTGTTTACATTTATCGTAAATTCCTGGCTACAATTACCCTTATGCTTTTTAGTAATTACCACAAGTAAATTGTGTGTGTGTGTGTGTGTGTGTGTGTATGTGTGCGCACGTGCGTGCATGCATACATCAGCTTTCTCATAAAAGACTGTGAATACACAAAGGTGACCTCACTATGAGCCAGTGTCAGAAATTTACATGACATAAATTAAAACTCGTTAAGTAAATGGGAAGAAATCCATGTGAATCCAGTCTTAATAGTTCCACAAGGTGTTATAGTTCATCTGACAAGATCATAAAGCTATTTCAATAATATGAACTATTATGGTCTGTTTTACATTCTTCAGTGACAGAATGCTCCTAGGCAATAGACACATTATTATCAGTGATAATTGCTATCATTAAGCAAATACCTAAGTATAACACTAATTTGAGGTCTATAGCAGACCTTTCTTAGGAAGCACTACATGAGAGGATGTTACACTTACTTGAACAGAAGTACTTAACACTAATGAAGCAGGAGAGAGCTTCCCAAGAACACATACCACACTAAACAGTACAGAGTTCTATGTGAATCAAAGTTAGCAGATATGAATGTAGCCATTACAACTTTGATGTGTTTGATTACATGAAGAAATAAAAAGAAAGAAAATGAACAATAATTACAGTTTTTTTATGAAGTGATCATCACCATTGACTGCTTTTAAATTATATAATCCATCTTGCTCATGCAGGAGATGTGTTAAACTTGTTAATCTGGCCTCGTGGACTTAAAGCTTCCTAACTAGTAATATTAAGGTAAGCACATGGCTGTGGGGGGAAATGAAGACAAGATATAGCAAATATGAAATTTTTAAATATTTCCAATATGCATACTATTAACAAGAAATGATGTGTTAGATGAATGTTCATCTCCCTTGGCTACATTTTGTTATCACCTGGAATCTCTTAAAAACCCTAATTCCCTGGCTATGAACAGTCCAATTAAATCAGAGCGTCAATTAGTTAGAGTCAGGCACCTGCATTATATAAAGACCACAGGTGTCCTTGCTATGCAGAAAATAATAACCAATGATGATATTCTGTATATATGAATACATTTGTGTACACTCAGAAATTTTTTTCAGAAGAAAATGGTATTTAAGTGACATTAAAGCTTCAATGGTGTTTGTTTATTGGTTATTTTATTTATTTACATTTCAAATGTTAGCCTTCTTTCCAGTTTTTCCTCCACAAATCCCATATCCCATCCATTAACAAACTTCATTTTTACTCAAGAAAATGTACTTTGGCTTGGAATATTACCACAACTAACTTTTGAATGTAAGGAATGGTAACCAATATTTTTCAATTTTTCTTTTCCTTCCCACAGCAGAAAGTTTTGTATAAATGAAAGTTTGTGACATTGGATATGCACTCAGATTATTGACAAACATTATAACTACTATACTTATCCCAACACATATATCTATATATGTACTGCCAATACACATGTAGGTATACAAAAAATGTGGATTTGGATTGTGTAATGTGTAGTGTGTATAATGTGTGTGTGTATGTGCGTGTGTGTGTGTGTGTGTGTATTTGAGGGAACTTTTGGTATTTCTCTATAAATAGACACTATATACTTCCATTACTATACAGCCAATTTATATAAATGAAGAATTTTATAGTTTTGCTACATTGTAAAAAATATTAGTTTTAATGTTTGTCTACCTTGTTATTAAACTCTTTGGGTCTGTGGATTTTAGCTATCATATCCTGTACTTTATGGCTATAGTCCACTTATATGTTAGTAAATATCATGCATGCCCTTTGGATTTGAGTTACCTACCCCCAACATGATATTTTCTAGTTCCATCCATTTGACTACAAATTTCATGATACCCTTGTATTTAAAAGCTCAATAATATTCTACTATATAAATGAGCCACCTTCTTCATCAATTCTTCACTTGAGGCACATCTAGGATGTTTCCATTTTCTGGCTATTTTCAATAAAGCTGCAATGAATATACATGAACAAATGTCTATGTGGTATTTTGGAAGATCTTTTGGGTATATATCCACGAGTGATATAGGTGCTTTTATGTAGAATTAGTCCCAATTTTCTGAAAATACAGCAAATTAATTTCCAGAGTGGTTATACAAGTTTGCACAACCACAAGCTATGGTGGAGAGTTACCCTTGCTCCACATCTTCGCCAGTGTGTGCTATTCCTTGAATTTGATATTAGCCATTCTATTGGTTTTAAAATGGAATCCCAGAGTCATTTTGATTTGCATTGCCCTGATGTTTAAGAACATTTCTCAGTCATTAGCAACTCCTCTGTTTATCCCTGTACCCCATCCTTTAATTTTTTTATTTGATTTGTCGGTGTCTAACTTCTTGAATTCTTTGAATTTCATCTATTAGCTCTCTGTTAGATGTGGAGACCTCTGAGTAGTGTCTCCACAATAAGAGGAGCCAAGTAAATGAATGTGAACACTTTGGGAGCTCTCAGATACAAAACCACCAACCAAAGAGCATGCATAGGTTGAATCTAGGACCCTGCACATTTGTAGCAGATGTGCAGCTTGGTCTTTATACAGGTCACCTAAAACATAGAATAACTCTGTCCTAAGAGGCATCATCCTACAGCAGATGGAAAGAGATGCAGAGACCCACAGCCAAACATCTGGTGGAGCTTGGTGAATCCTTTGTAAGAGTGGCCAATAGAAAGGAGCAAAGACATCAAAGACTCCACAGGAGAGGTACAGAGCTCAGTGGGAGAGGGTGCTCTTACTCCTACTGTGACTGGATATCCTGGAGCAGGTGGTACCTAAGTGGGGCTTCCCCTTTTCTAAAGAATAGGGCCAGAGGTATTGGGGAGAGGGACTGAAAGGAAAAAAAGCCTGGAGGCTGCAACTAGCCTGTAAAGAGACTAAATAAATAAATAAATAAATAAATAAAGCAAAATAAGGTTGTCCATATATGTTGACTATATGCTAATTTTGTGGACATATTCTATCTTCAGATTTATCCATTAGCTTTACAGTTTTTGTGTTAGTTTTCCAAAACAATACCTACCCTCACTTCATTGTTTTCTTCTATGTCCATTGTAATGGTACCTTCTTATAATGATAAGCATTTTTCAATTTATTATAATAATATATGTCATCAGTTTCACACTAGCATCTGCATCAATTTCTGAAGCAGATCTATAAATTTTATACAGAGTAAAACATTTTCATAAAAATAGGCAATTAAATTGTATACCTGTTACACTATATCATGCTATAAAGAATCCAGTAGTTTACAACAAGAAACTTAATTTTTTGTCAACAGTCTGTCTGACAAATGAATAATCTAGCAAAAAATATCTCATTTGGCATTGGCCATGCGGCCATTCTGAGTTAAGAGGTGACTGCTTCAGTGAGGATTAATTTACTTAAATAATCTCTGCTCCACTTAAAAGACTCATACAGTAAATATTAGCCAGAGTTTGATCGTGTGTCATTTTAATATAATACAGAAATTTACAAATTTATTGAGACATGACTGTGGAAATAGGAAATCATCATTTAGAATTATATTGGCTAAAGTAACAACAATTACATTTGATTAAAGAGTCAATATGTTAATTTCAACGACTGATTTGAAGACTTGAAGTTAATTTGTGAATGACACATATAACATAAAGCTCAGAAACATGCCAGCTTGTTGTTGAAATTTTGAAAGCTGAGTGTGATATCCACTTGGGAGACAGAGAGAGGTGAATCCCTATGACTTTGAGGCTAACCTGGTAAACAGCAAGTCCAGTTCAGCCATGTCTGTTTCACAGAAAAACCAAAAATAAAGATGGAATGAAAGAAAGAAAGGAAGAAAGGAAGAAAAAGAAAGAAAGAAAGAAAGAAAGAAAGAAAGAAAGAAAGAAAGAAAGAAAGAAAGAAAGAAAGAAAGGAAGGAAGGAAGGAAGAAGGAAAAAGAAAGGAAGGAAAGGAGAAAGGAAGATAGAAAGCTTAAACAGTACAGCTTTCTGAAATTAATTCTTTAGCAATGAATACTCAAAATAATTTAATCAAAAAATGAAATTGAAATAATAATACATCATCAAACATCATATGACATAATTTAACTTCAGTTCATTAAAAGATAACAGTTAATGTAAATAAGAACAAAACAAAAGGATATAAATTTTCTGTTTTTTAAAATTCATACAAACTAGATAATCAAATAAACCATTTTATAATCATAGTATCTTAAACTATTATGCTATTTTGAAATGTCAAAATAATTCATTATAACAAATTTGCATAATTCTTTTTTATTCTCCCTTAAAATTATGAATAACTTTATCCATCAAAATGAAATATGTATAGCTTCCTTTCGTGTGGATACATATAATCCCATAAAGTTGCAGGGATTTTTATTTTAAAGCTGTAATTCGTTTTTTGATGATTAATGCTGAGATGAGTGAAGAAAGTTTTTATTCAATTTGCAAAGTATTATTCAAACTTCTATACAATGAAAAGACATTAAACATAACATTACTGAATTAATCTTGACATAATACATTTTACAAGTCCGATGACCTCAATTATGGAATAATGAATCATTGCAAATATGTTTTATACAGAAGATTGGCATTATGTCTTCATTTCTGAATAAAATGTAATATTTAGTTAGTTACTTTAGACTCAAGGTCATCTTCATTACATCTCACATCATTTATCTTTGTTTCACGTTCGTTCTTAAATGAAGTGTGTTTTTTTTTTCATAATATATTCTTAATCATCATTAAAGCAAGCTGCAAAGATTTTCTGCATTCTCTTAAAAGAAAAAGGAAATTTCTCCATCTAAACTCAGTTAAAATAATAGAACAATTTTTGAAAGCAATTTTAGTTATAGTCAAATAAAGTGTGTTTAAATTATATATTTAAATTCCTTAAGGCAACACATGATTAAGAGTATTATATTTTGTTTAATAATGAATTTTTGCTATCTAGCAAAACATAGTGACTCAATAAATATTTGTTTAAGAAAGAATTATGCAAATTATAATGGAAGGTACACAGAGGACTGACAGCAGTTCTAATATAAAGTTATAAGGGCACAATTATTTAATTGTCAAACATTTGTGTTTAATTATGAAAAAACAGAAAGGATGTGCAATCTGTTTAAGGCTGAGTCCCAAAGCAGCTTTATTTTCGAGACTAAGTCTCATGTAGCTTGTTCTGCTTTGAACTTGCTATATAAATAAAAATGACTTTGAAATTCTGATCCTTCTAACTCTACTCTCCCAATGTTGGAAGTATATATATATATATATATATATATATATATATATATATATATACACTTTAAACATTATTTACTGTGGAAGAAGTGAAGATAGAGATTGTTTTTAACTGATGTTTTAAAATAATAATTACTTTGTATTCATCTCTCCAATACAACACTCTATGAAATAATTAAACGTAAACTGTATTTTCTACAAGATCTTGCTTCAAGTGGGAATATTTTTTCTTTAGTAGTACTATGAAATTCATCCTTTCACTGTGCTTTCTATAATTCAATTAATTAGGATTTTTTTTAAAGAACTTTGAATCTCAGTATCGAGATTTCTTGGTGGAAGTGGTCTTTAAGACATATCCTAGGTTAAAAAAAAAATGCCTAGGGAGACAGACTGAAAAGAATAAGCATCCAAGCTCCCCTTCACTCCAGTTAATTGAAGTGAAAAATAGCAGGCATGGAAACAGGATAAAGACAAAAGGGAAACATCAAAGACAGCACCAGTAAATGGTAGCTAAGTATTCAAATATGTGAGATCATGGGTTTCATTTATTCAAATGGTACATAAAATGTAGTGGACAGTGTATCATATACATTGTCACAGGGGTCTGAATAAGGGAGTAGATTATTCGACGCCACTGAGAGAAAACATAAGACTGCAAAAGCAGCATAGAAGAGACAGTAAGTTAAAGGTACTGTTTCAGTACAGGTAGGGTCGGATATTATTGAACTGGGGCTCAAAGGGAATTATTCTAAGCTTAAACTCAACAATTAAATTTAGGGATCTAACACAAGAATCAGAAATTAATAGTTATTTTACCAATAGGTAGTTTCAAACCTCCTTAAATACCCTTGTAATATTTTTTTAAATTGAGATAATAATAACGTTTATCACCATTGAGATCACAATTGCCTTGTACTTCCATTCAGGATCCTTTCTCAAGATCCACATGCTGGGTGGTTTAATTCTGTATTCTGGCTATGGAAATTTCCTCTCACGGATTTATAAGCATTCACTTCTCTCTTCACATCACTTGCCTATGTGTTTTAAATGGCTAAATATATTTTTCAGCTTCAAAATTACATTAAATTATAGTACTATCTTCCTTTCTAAATTTGAACGACTGAAATTTAGCAAACAGAAGTCATAAATATGTACTTGAAAATGAAATACTTAACAGACTGTGACACACTGGGACTGAAATGATATCTGTCGACTTAGAAAGAAAACATGGTTTGTGATTATTTAATTGTATTGTCGAGAAAATGATATATTAGGTTTTTTTATATCAATTTGGGAATTACATGGGACTATTGGAAACGTGAGGATAAATGGCAGGAATTGTAAAGTTTGTTAGGGCAATATGTGAGTTGAAGCTTTGTATTTAAATAGAGATACCTGGAAATCAAGCCTAGCGGATACATTCCCAGGGTTTATATTTGTCTCCATACTGAAAAACTGGAATAAATAATGTGCAAATCCTGATAATTTATTTTTTAAAAAATGCCTATTTTTAAAGATTATTTTTACTCTTTTCAGTTACATGTATGTGCAAGTTTCTGTGTATGTGAGTGTAGATGTCTACAAGATCAGAGGTCTGGTGATGTATATGGAAGTACCTATGAAACTCCTTTGATAAATGACTCCACAGGATATAACTTATTCATGGCACTGGAATTGACGGAATAAATATGCTAGTTATGGTATTTCTTCCTCTCAGATTAAAAAAATGATTCTCTCTCCCTCTCCCTCTCCCTCTCCCTCTCCCCCTCCCCCTCCCCCTCCCCCTCCCCTTCCCCCCCCCCCCCCTCTCTCTCTCTCTCTCTCTCTCTCTCTCTCTCTCTCTTTATATATATATATATACATATATATATATTATATTATATATACATATATATAATATATATGCCTTTTAAAGAATCTTTAATATTGTACTTCCTCATATTCCCACCTTTACCCTGATCTCATATGTCAAACTGAATTTATTCCTCTTATGCTAATTGTTTTCTGCTTTTTGAGTAACATTATACACTGTTTCCTCTTCTGTGGAAGATGTCCTTTTAGAAATGTGCATGGTGTCTTTCTAGGTATCTAACATATTTATTCTGATGATAGCACATATAACTAAAGCTTTAAGCTAGCATCTATGTACAAAACAGAACATAAGATAATTGTGTTTTGGCGTCAGTATAACTTCACTCAGGATGATTTTTTCTAGCCCTATTCTAGTTATATAGCATACTTTTAATTAATTATTAAATTTTCAGCATTAGTATGAACTTTGTCATTTGCTGCAGTTATGTCTTTTTTCCATGTGTAATCTTGGCTTCTTTGTGAAAAAGCAAGTATATCTAGATGTGTGAATATTTGTCTGTCTGAATCCTCTATTCCTTTGATCTCATGTTATTGCTTTTATGTCAATACCTTATTTTATATGCCTTATTTTACGGCTCTTTGACACAAGGTAAAATCTATAATAGCCCCTCTGCTTTCACGTCCAGAAGATTTTCCATTTATCATGCTTGTTTAGTTATTCTGCTTTGTTTTGTGTGTGTGTGCATGTGTGTGTGAGAGAGGGGGGGTGAGGGAAGAGAGGGAGAGACAGACAGACAGACAGAGATAAGCAAAAGCAGAGACAGAGTGTGTATGGGGCTTGAGAGTACACGTATATGTGTATTTTCATATGAGGTTGAATTTTGATTTTCCAAATTCTGTGCAGATCTGTTGAATCCATTTTGCCTTTGGTAGGATTTACTTTCAAGTGCCAAATTAGATTGCCTTTGATAGGAGCTTTTGTAATTTTTACCTGTAACAAGAAAAAAAAAATCAATTTTCTGAAAACCACCATCACTGAATTATGAACCACATTCCAGTTTAAGATCCATTCCCAGTGTTAGTTAACAATGTAGACTTCATTTGTGTGCTTGTGTGTGTGTGTGTGTGTGTGTGTGTGTGTGTGTATGTGTGTGTGTGGTGTGTGTGTGTGTGTGTGTGCATTATTTTTTGTTAATTACTTATTAACATACATTATTTTTGTTAATTACTTTTGGTTAGTTTTTTAAATTAATTTACATAAAAAAACTGCCTCCCCTGTTGGTCTCCCTCTCATCTCCCCTACCCTTCTCCTCTGAGAGGTTATAATTTCGATTCCTTTGTTTGTTTGTTTTGTTTGTTTGGTTCTTAGGATTTCAATTTTTATTTTCATTTTTTGAGAGAGAGAGAGAGAGAGAGAGAGAGAGAGAGAGAGAGAGAGAGAGAGTAAGAAAGAAAATATAGTTGAATGACCCTTAGTCAGAGACAGAGAATACATGGAAGGAGTGTGGGGAGGAAAATCATATGATCAAAATATATTCCATGCAAAACATTAATTTTAAAAAAGTAATTAAATATTCTCAATTCCCTGGAGGTGTAGCTATCGCCATTTGTGAGCTATCAGCTGTGTATTCTGGGTATCAAATTCTAGTTTTCTACAAGATCAATATTCCCTCTTAAACCCTGAGCCATCTCAGCAGTTTAGTGTCAATTTCAAAATACTTAGTGTCCTGTTCCTCCCTTGGGGCTGGGGGGAACCCAACTGAAGCCCTGAGGGCCAGCAGAAGGAAGTAGGCAACCCCAGGATATAGGAAGTAGGGGACCGTCTAGAATGTACCAGAGAGCTGGTACCTTACATAAAAGACCCTCCAGTGAGGAGAGGGAACTTGTAGAGTTCACATCTAGTAGAAAGAGGGCATCATTTGGAGGGATAGAGTTGCTATCCCACAATCAAAAACTTTGACCCCGAATTGTTCTAATCTGAAAGAACGACAGGGACAAAAATGGAGAAGAGCCTGAGGAAAAGTAAGGTCCAGTGACAGGCCCAAATTGGGATGCAGCTCCAGGGGAGGTACGGGGTCCTGAACTTTTTTTATTGATGCTATGGTGTGCTTACAAACAGGAGCTTATCATGACTGCCCTGTGAAAGGCCCAACAAGCAGATGAAAGAGTCAGATATTTACACCCAGCCAATGGTGTGAGCTGGTGATCTCTGTGATTGAATTAGGAAAAAGCTGGAAGGAGAAGGGTGAACCTAGAGAAAGATCAGCAATCTCAAGGAACCTGGACCCCCAGGATCTCTTAGATACTGAGCCACCAACTAGGTGGCTGAATGAGGCCCCCAACACACATACAGCAGAGGACTGCATGGCCTGGACTCAGAGAAGATGCACCTAACCCTTGAGAGAAGGACCCCAGAGAGTGGGGAGGTCTGGAGTGGCAGGTGGGGGAACATCCTTTTAGAGACTGAAACGGGAAAAATTATGGGATGTGGAGTAGTCAGCGGGTGGATTAGGAAGGGAATAAAGTCTAGACTGTAAAATAGATTAAAGAGGAAAGAAAGAAAGAAAGAAAGAAAGAAGGAAAGAAAGAGAGAGAGAGAGAGAAGGAATGGGAGAGAGAGAGAAGAGAGCAAGAGAGAGAGAGAGAGAGAGAGAGAGAGAGAGAGAGAGAGAGAGAGAGAATTCTTAGTGTGTCTGCTTGAGGTAAAGGCTTTGATTCAAATGAAAGAATAGAACACTGTAATTATGCTTGTTCAAAATCCTATTATACATGCAATTAATTTATGCTTTATACTGTTATGTTTAAATTTTAAAGCGTGGCTTGTATCTATTTTAGTCTTTATATTTAAGCCCTGTTGGGTGTAACTTTATAGGTTTTTCTCAAGCAGTAATTTACCTCTTCTCCTTATTGTAAGCTTTCACTTGCTTCTTTCACAATCTTCAACTAGTCCGTTGGTCAGCAGGATACTTCATATTTACACTTTGAGTACTCTGTATCTTCACCTTATGATCCCATGTGAATTGGCACTCTTTCCATGTAATGCAGAATGCTTACTTGAGAGTAATCTCCATATTTAAGTGTTTCCATACCACAATGCCTAAAATAAACAGCTGAATAGAGAAACATCTCAGAACGTTTTAATTTGTCATGCTGCGGAAGAAAGGGTGAATCTTCTGACATTGTATCAGCCCATCAGGTAGCAGGAAGTGCAAATGGGAAAGAATGACCATGCTATAACCTTCTAAGGTCCAGCTGCTAAAAAGGTGTATCTGAAAGGCCAGTACCAACTCTGAAATATTTTAAAACCACAGAGAATAGCACAGGGAAATATAATTTTAAAAAGGTGCCTAAGGGGACAATTCAGATATAAAGGATAGCAAGGACAAGTGAAGTAAGATATGAAACACAGCTGAATCAACATTATTTCTATGGACAAATTCTGGAAAATCCACTGAAACCTGACAAAACAATTTCAGCTAATCTAATAGCTGACCTTTAAAATATATACAAAACTCAGATCATCTATGTCTTACCTGGCCTGTAAAACACAAATAAGTTGAGCCTTTTAAAACCATAACTTTTGAACATTAGCTTAGAAATGATGATCAAAAAAATGTTATTATTTTGAGTGAAACTTAAGGATTGTTTTTAATTTTTCCTTGATTATTTAAGGATATTTATTATCCACTTTACAGATTTATAGTTTAAAAGCAATATTCAACTAAAAGAAGTTAATGATATAAATAAAATGAAAATGTAGTTTTTTTTCATTATTATATTTTTTCAGTCTAAGAATCAAACTCACAGCTTTGGACATGCTGGGCAAGCGTTCAACTACTTAATACCTGGAAAAGTCATAATGATTTGAATAAATTATAAAAACTAATTTTATTCGAAGTTATTCAATTAGTATTTAAAATATAAAATATATAAGGTTGTAAAATTTTTGAATTTTATAATATTGCAAAAATTTTGAAAAAATACAAGTAGCTTACTAAATCTCTTGTCTCATAAATATAGGAGTGGCTCCACTTAATAATAATTATAATATGTTAAAAATTAAATACTGATTACTATGAATACATGCAAGCTTATGTGAAGATAAATACATAATTTAAGAGTGACAAGTTACTAAAAGTAAAGAGCTTTTTAAACTTTAGAAATATATTCCCTATAAATAAATTGCTGATGTAAGATTGTTCCCTCACTTAAGGAGACTGAATGTAGTTCCACTAATGATATATTTCAAAACTATTATAAACAGTTTCTAATAAGAGATACAATAACTTTTATGATGTAATTTTTAAGGAACCCATGTTAATTATACTTCATCAGAGATTATATATTATGAATAGATTAACTTAAAATAGTTGCTGATTTTATTTCTTTGTAAAGAACAGATTTAATTTTGTTAAAGAATTGGTACTTTGGTAACTACTTATGAAAACGCTGAACTTCCCTATATATTTAAATTAGACCTTGGCCAATGTATGCATTTTGGGGCATGAACAAAAAGTAACAATTATTATTTATGCACATCATGTGCTTGTGAAAATTAGCTCAGAAAAAATATAATCTTGAAAGTAGGAACATATGCAAATATATTGCTAATTGATAAAGGAATTGTGATTAAAACTGATTTAATTGCAATAAATTGCATTGATTACCTGGATGTATCAACTTTGAATATATCCTTATGCAATACATATTTTATCATGATAGTCTGTATTTTAGAAACATACTGATATTGTATAACTGAATTATATTTCTAAATTATATCTCCTACATTGTTCTAGGTGTTAGCATTAGGATTTAGGTTTAAACAGCTTGTGAGACACCTGCCTTAAAAATGCATCTATTCTAACTTGTTCTAAGCAATCAGTGTTTGGAACATAAACGGAATGCTAGCCATAAATAAGTTTCTACTTTTGCTCATATTCATGGTCAAAATTGTATTATTTAGCTAAGGTATAATCTAAAGATGTAGGGAAGTTCAATGTTTTCATCCTCTAGGCTATGAACATTTTTAACAATACTCAGTAATGTTACCATCTCAAAGACATTTTGCATTAGTGGTAAATAGAACACTTGCTTAAAGGATTCAAATGAAATTTTGATCCCAATGATTATGAAAATTATAAACAATTTACGTAATAAAAAAGTAAATACTCTTCAAATCCTCAAAGAAAATACATTTTAAAATCCCCAAAAATGTAAAGTATTAATGGAAAGAATTTATAATAAAGATGTCTTTTTCAAGAAGCATTTTATAATTTAATCTGTTGCACTTTAACTCAAACTTAAGAGTATATAGTTAAAATTAAAGACTTTTTATAATTTCTCATGAAATGTAAATTTAATGAAGAGAGAATTTTAAGAATATCTTCTTTTTTAGAAGCAGTCAATCAAAATTGTAATCCAATGACAATATTCTTACAACCACCAAACTATCATTAAATGCACCGATTTAATTAACTGACAAGAGAATAATTTAAAATTGCTTCTGTACAATCTGCAACCTGAAATATAAATAATTTATGAATACTGTATATAAGTACAGAATCATTTATTTGTGACATTAATAATTACCCTCTGTGTCAAATGTTTTAAAAATGTAAGTCTTGGTAAACCAATAGCAATATATAATATAAATCAGTGTGGTTTAAAAATTATTATAGGAATATGTCTATGAATGAAAATATGTTAGAACCAATTTCATGATTCTCTTTTCTCTAGTCATTTGTAAGTAGCCTTCCTCTATATAGTCCTTGATTCTGTATTGTTGTTACATATAGTTATTTTATGTTTCTTTCAAAATTTATAACATATATGCAACAAGTTTCTAAAAAATCTAAAAATATTCATAATTTAGCTGACTTTATGTCACATAATAAAATTATTTAAAAGTATTTAAAAGTATTTTGATATTCATTTATTTTTACTTTATGTGTACGTACGTTTTCCCTGCGTGGGTTTCTTTGAAAAGCATATGTGCAGTTTTGAAGTCTAGAAATGGACATCGGATTCTCACAGGACTGAAATTACAAGTTTGTGAGCTGCCTATTAGGTGCTGGTAATTGAATCCATGTCCTCTTGTAGAGCAGACAGAGCTGTTAACTATTAAATCATCTTTGCAGCCACTATTCTAGTGTGTGTGTGTGTGTGTGTGTGTGTGTGTGTGTGTGTGTACACATGCGCGTGCGTGCATGCGCCCACACCTGCAAAACCTAAAAGACAATTTACTATTCCCTGGATATGGAATTTGAGGCATTGTGAGCCACTAGATAAGGGTGCCTTAATCCAGACTCTGTTCCTCTGAAAAAGAACAGCATTTGAAATTCTGTGCTATTTCTAAAGTCTCTAAATCAATCATATACTGGATTAATTGGTATTTCAAGACTAACCAAAGGGATTGCCTGTAATATACCTAGCACTTGAACTGAACAGAGCTAAATTAATAGCAAAAGTATACTAATTAAAGAACAAACAACAAAAAAGTGTGGCAAACAAATGCCATTAAGAGGTCATTCATAAATTCCAGTTAATAAAGATCTCATTTTTTTAATACGTATTTCATAGTATATGAACACCTATACATTTTAGGAATATCTTTAACATTAATTATATTTTTTTTACTATATGCACTGTAAAATATTTTGTCATTTACATTTTTCAATGTATTTTCCTACTGATTGTCTATATTTAAAGAATTAAAGCTCTAATCAAGATTTCCCTGTGAGGAAGATAATTATTCTTCATAAGTCATATGGCATTCTTCATGCTGCCTCCCTGATCAATGATGTTTCACTCACTCATAAGATTGCTTGGTATCTCATCATTCTAAAGTTAATGAAAATTGTAGACTCTATAAATGTGTGGACCAGCAAAATGAATGAAGTATTATATTATCAAATTCTCTGACAGGTGATAAAAATCTAATATTATGAAGACCAATGACCAGATAGTCTTTAGATCCCAAATATTTTGTTATATCAGAAGTAAAATGCTATGTAAATACAGATAAATAAATCTAAAATGACTGTTCTCATGATAGTGCTAGAATATATATTTTACTTAAAAATAAGATACAGATAATAAAATCTATAATAATTTTATAGGAGTATATACATTTTTTATTATAAAGGCTTATAATTTACCTCACATTTCCCCTCATTTTAAAAGACACAGGTTTAATACCTGTGAATGACAGGCTCTGAGTAGAAAACTAGCTCAGCTGTTACAAGGTTGTAATGCTTTTAAAGAGGACAGGTCTAGAAGCTCACAACCTGTTGTTATTGCAGCCTCAAAGAATCAAATATCCTCTTCTCACCTCTGAGGGCATTGCGTTTATGTGTAGCTGTTTGACAATATTTCTGGGGAGACATGAATAAATATCATTTCTCCAGAACTGGGAGACAGAAGAAAAACCAATGTTAGCATATAATCAAAGTGCAATTTGGTGAGCAAATGAGTTTTACCAGATAATCTACAGGATTAGGAGTGAACTACTTGCAGAAGCAGCAGCTAAAGGAGTGCTGATTCACTGAAACCCCACAAACAACTTTTCGTAGGATTCATGAATGCTGGAGTCCCGGAGCTCACTGTGCAATCTAGAGGTAGCTGCAATTTGGAGCATGTCTTTTTGCATAGCTTAGTGAATATGGGCCGCTTCTTGTTGGCTCTGCTTGACTCACACTGACCAGGAACAAAAGTCATTATCTTTTCAGTAGCCATGGATTGAAGGGGCATCATGTTTCTGAGCCATTTCAGGAGCTTCCAAAGGCATTTAAGCTGTGTACTTGAGTTTTAGCAAACTTACCTACAGGACAGAATGTTTTACTCTATCTACTTACTAAGAAAATGCCGAGCCTTTAGGAACTTCCCTACAAACTGGAATGCTCTGTCTTGAGAGAAGTGCTTACAGAACACGTGTATATCTTACACTCAGACACAAGACCATATACAGAATTAAAACCTTAAAACTCTTTTAAAAATAAATAATTGATACCAGGTTTTAAATATTTCCTCATGCACTTCCCTAATTTGTGCCAGTCCTGAGCTCTTATCCTCGGTATCGTAAAAATGTAAGACAATACATATGGTTTGAAATTATTAAAATATTTTCAAAAGGGGAAAGAATATACACTAAAAATGTACATAAAATTTTAACTTCTATCTCAAACTATCTTACTTTCAAGTTTTAACAATGAAGATTCTATTTCCCAAAAATTTCTGAATTAGTATTTTTTATAATATTCTCATTCATTAAATTTATCCTCTATGTTTGAAATATTGGTAGAAAACTCCAGAGCAATAGGGAAGATTAGAAGGATTGTAGTATCCCTTTATTCTTCTACAAATAGTTTGACAAAACTATCAGTATGGAAGATGTTTCAGCATTAGTAACACTGGAAGCTTTTAGAATTTACCACAAGAACTCTTTCAATATCAAGGTAATAAAAAGTAGATTCACTGCTTTTAAATTAGCTTTATTGAGCCTTTTCAAAATTGTATTATTTAATTTAGCTTTTTCCAATAAATCTGTTTGTAAATACTTAGTCTTATTAATCCATAGAATAATGAACACACAAGTTATAATTACCAGTTTCTTATATAGGTCTTACAACACTCCAACGAGTGTATCGATTTAGTTTCTGTACCATTTAATTACCTCACATTGGGTCTCATTGTTTAATAAATAAGAACATGGAGGCACACAGAATTAAAAATGTGCCAATATTCATAGTTTGTTTATTTATTTTTGCTATACATATTTAGAGCCATCCTGAAATTTTTATGATTCTTCTGTGAATAGCATTCTGCACCTGGTCTCCAGTAACTACCCAGATTTTAAAAGACATTTGTCTTAATCTCTTTCTCTGTTCTGTCTCTGCCTTTCTTCTTCTTCTGTCTGTATGGATTTATTATCATGAGGGCTAGCCAGGGTTTCATTTTAGTACTTCTGATTTGTCTTAATAATGATATGGAGTGCTCAGGTTTATAGGAAAAATACAGTCATAAAATCTCTTCTAGTTTTATTTGTTCTTCACTGTGTATATATATATATATATATATATATATATATATATATATATATATATATATATATATATGAACAATGCTTAATGTTTATGAATTAGAAAGGGATGCTATACTTCACATATTTTTCCTTTCTGTTCATTTTTTCTTATAAACTCCATGCTATGAATAAACATTTACTGATACATCTCGTTTATGGCATCAATAATTTAAAATATCATATGTCACTCCGTTAAATATACTCACAAGAATATAGAAACCTTCCAAAATCATACTTAAGTACACTTACTTTTGGAGCAAGAATCTAATTATGTTACCTTGTTTTTCTGTAAAGATGAGAATTAAAATCACGCTGATGACATTCTAGCTATAGGGTACCTCTGTTTCTTCCACAGAAAGCTGCTGTCAGTTCTCCATAGCACTGGGATTTCAGACTGTCTGATAACGGTTTCTCTATTTTCAGTGTCTAGCCTCATCAAGTCAGGATAGCAGGTTTGTTTTTTGTATTTTTTTTCCCTTCGATTTTCTGAGATATTTAGAAACTCAGCAATCAAGATTCACTAAATAATCCTTTACCTTAGCAAGGAGACTCTTAGGCTACTTTCTTTTTAAATAGGTTTAGGTGAATCATCTTATTTAGCCTGACCTCTTGTCTTCCTGTACTAGCTAAGACAGATTCCTAATTTAAAAATACCTGGGGAGCCAAGTCCAAAGCATCTGGAAGGGAAGGCTTTGTAGCATCTGGAGCGAAGAGAGCTTTTGATCCCCATTCCCCTGTGGGTTCCTGCCTTCGCAATTACATTTCAAGGACTTCTCCATTAAATAATAGTTTCAGTCAAGGTTATAAAATCACAGGCTGGGAAGAAAAACAAAAACAATTCCCTGAATCGGACACATTAGCTCTATTCAGAGCAAATGAATAATATTCCTGTCTTTAATAGTTCTCTTCATTTTGTCTGTTTCCTTTACTATTATTAGTAGCAGCAATATTTGTTCAATGTGTTCATAATCTCGCAGGTATTACAAAGTGTGAAACACATGCTATATATGGCATAAATATATAAATTATTTTTTAACAGCCTGTTCAATCATGGAGGCATGCCATTAAAACAATTCAAGTGATTTTTGGCTTTTATTTTATTATACAAACAAAATAATCTTATATACATAATTGAACTTTTTTTGCAGAGATAATACTAAAGACAAAATTGGATCAGAGAAATGATGAAAAGGCAGTGTCTGAAGTTGTCATCGTTTTTGATGAGCGACCATTTGAAGAATTGCATTAGGCGGGGAAATTTGTCAGGAGTGTCCCAGGTACAATCTATAGGGAAGAAACAAAGCAGAGTCAAAGTTGTGAGGTAGCAGCTTTCAAGGATATTTCATGTCTGAGAAAAAAAATGAGATTATTGTTACTGCTCAGCATGCGTAGAGTGGAGTACAGGGGTTGATGAAGATGATCAAGCGGGAGAAAGGATACAGGATGCTCAGGAAAACTGTAAGCTAAATGGCTTTTACTGAAGAAAAAAATTTAAGTAGAGAATATACACAGTCTTACCTCTTTCCATCATTTTATTTCAGAGTTCATACACTGTGTGAATTCTACTAGAGTAATTTCATATTTTTGAGTCAGTACACGTTATTTTCTTTTCTAATTCATAATTCTACATGACACCACACATGTATGCCCCTGTTTTCCTTCTCATTGGTTCCTTTCTTGTCCTCAAAATAACACTGACAAAGAAAGTCTTCTTTCCTGAAATTAGACTAAACAAGGTTGGTGGTAAAAGTACAGAAAGCCACCTACAAGTAATCCCACTGTCTGGAGCAAGAGATGTTGAAGATGCGTACCAAAGTATCAACAGCTGGAGTACTGAAATTAAAAGAAAAAAAAGAGGTTTAAGGTGAAATGATCTTTGTGTATGTTAGATTTCAGAATAGAAATTTGTTGACAAAGCCGAAAAAAATGATGCTGAGTTTGGCATTAGAACCTAATATAATGAAGCTTCCATTTATTGAGAAAAGGTTATGCCTTTGTTAGAGTTTTACTGCTGTGAACAGAAACCATGATGAAAGCATCCCTTATAGGGATGGCATTTATTTGTGGCTGGCTTACAGGTTCAGGATTTAGTCTATAATCATCAAGGTGGGAGCATGACAGCATCCAGGCAGGCATGGTACAGGTGGACCTGGGAGAACTACATCTTCATCTGAAGGCTGATAGAAGACTGGCTTCCAGACATCTAGGAAGAGGGTATTAAAGTCCATGCCCACAGTGAAACACCTACACAAACAAGTCCATGCCTTTTCCAACAAGGCCACAACTCCTAATGGTACCAATCCTTGGGCTGCCATTAGTACACAAATCATTACAAGTTGTTATATTTTATATTGTTTTTTATGATTCCCGGAAATCTAAATCTTATTTTTTTAAAAAATTAGCAATTATCATTTAAATTTTCTATGTATAGATTACAAAGTGAATGACTTTCATTAGAAACTGATTGCTTTTATTGAAAAAGATAATTTCTTGTACAATACATTTTAATCATGATTTCTCCCCTCCAACTCCTGAGTCTATCCAACCCCTTCACCATTCACCCAACTCTACTTTTTTTCTTTCTCTGTTTAGATATCAAATTCTTCAGTTTTGCATTAGAATTTGCTTTTGCTTTTGTGAGATATGTCTTGCAGTGAACCCCAACATGCCTTCAAATCTCGATTTCCCAGGGTTGGCCTTCCAAGTATTGAGTATTTGAGCATGCTTATCATATTTGGTGGTAACATTTTGTGTTTTAAAAAATTATAATTACATATTTTTAGAAGTACGGAATAGTATGAAAATGTGTTTTGTAGATGGACACATCAGATTGAATTTTTTGTCTTATTATTAGAGTAATTCTAATCAACAAGGGTATCTGTCATACTTAGTAAAATATTTGGGACCTATCCAATATATGTATATTTATTTCTTCTGTATAATTAAAATTATTTAAATTTCCAAATCTCTAAAACAAAATATAATCATTGTATTCCACGTGGAGTCATGATATTGGAAACATTAGAAACAGTTTTTTGCTCTCAACAACTACACACTCATTGATGTGGTAAGTAGAAGATTGTGTGAGGTGCAAATAGAATCATCACAAGACAAACAGAATGAGCCAAGAACTCACAGTAGTGTTGATTAACAATATTAACAATGAAACAATGCTGTGGTTTCCAAAGACCAGGTACAGTTAAAGGTGAGGTTTCATTTCATCATGCAATAAAGTGTGTTCTATAGCTTTTGAAGAGTTTGCTATGAAGTGATAGAATAGATCAAATCTGTACTGTTTTTGCTCTGGAAGCTCTAAGGTCTTGTCTTCCTAACACCTGTGTTAGAGTGTATTGCTTTTCCTGAGAGATTTGATCTATTAAAATTTGTAGCCTTTTCCTTGAGAAAAGGTGTTTGAAGCATATCTCATTCATAGATCAAGTAAAGGTCACCTCTTAAATATTGGAAGTGCTAACTTCTGTGTTAGTTGCAGCTGAAGAAATATAGGCTTCTATCTCATAGTCACAGAGGATACCTAATTAAATCCAAGATATAGATTTCGTTATGTGTATCTCCAAGTAGTTTTAAAAAAAATGGCCATGAAGAAAAAAAGTACTTTCATAATAGTGAAATTCTTCTCATGCTAAGAATACTGTGACCATAATTATCCTAAATTGGTGACATAACATTCCCAAAGAAATAACTGTAAGATAACAGGAAAAAAAAAAAAAAAAGAACAGTTTCAGCCAAAAAATATTGGATAACAAGAAAACATCAGAAATTAAAATTTCCAATACAATAGTCAGTTTTATAATTAAGTTTTAAAATTGGCATGAATAAAGAAACCTCTTACTGAACTCGGTATAATATTCTATCATTTTGCTTAACAGAAGAAGTATCTTAAAGTTTTGATAAAAGAAAAGTGTATTTATTTTAAAGTTTATTCTAACAATTTTTGTATGTTCAATCTAGATATACTATAAATTAAATAATGCCAAAATCCTACTTATATGTTTTCTGTTTTTTTTTTATTTTCTTTATTTTATTTTATTTTTTAAATTGGATATTTTATATATTTACATTTCAAATGTTATCCCCTTTCTTGGTTTTCCTCTGCGGAACCCTCCTATTCTCTACCCCTCCCCCTGCTTCTATGAGGGTGCTATCTCCCTCCTACCCACCCTCTCCCATCTCACCACCCTGGCATTTCTCTACACTGGGGAATCAATCCTTCACAGGACCAATGGAACCCTCTCCTCCCATTGATGCCAGACAAGGACATCCTATGCTACATATGCAGTCAGAAACTTGGTTCCTGCCATGTGTACTCTTTCTTTGGTGGTTTAGTCCCTGGTAGATCTGGGGGTCTGGATGGTTGATAATGTTGTTCTTCCTATCGGATTGCAAGCCCCTTCAGCTCCGTCAGTCCTTTCTCAAACTCTTCCCTTGGTGTCCCAATGCTCAGTACAATGGTTGGCTGTGAGCATCCACCTCTGTAATTTGTCAGGCTCTGGCAGATCCTCTCAGCAGACAGCTATAGCAGGCTTCTGTCAGCAAGCACTTTTTGGCATCCACAATGGTGTCTAGGTTTGGTGTCTGTATATGGGATGGATTCCCAGGTGGGGAAGTCTCTGGATGTCCTTTCCTTCAGTCTCATCTTCATTTTATAATTCTTTTATAAGCCAGTAAGTTGTATAAATCAAATAGTAATAGATTTTACCTTTCAACTTACTAAAAGTCAACTACTGGAATAATTGTACTTGATTTTTAAGAATTTTTCATGTTAGTTACTATTTCAGTTTTCTAAAGTTATGTGATTATCTCATCATGTTTGTGGTATGTGGAGTACACCTGGAGAACAATTTCCTGATAGCAACTCCCTTATGCCCATTGTTCCTTTTGGGATCCCCCACAATGACTGTAGGACATGATTGAAACGCAATATCCTGAAATAAGAATGTATCTTCCAAATGAGTCTTGTCACACTCTCCTAAAAGCTCTATAATCGAAATGCTCCCAATACTTTATCCTAAATATTGGCATCATTTCAAGATCTGAGACAGGGAAATACATTTCTTAGGAAATACATTTGTCAGTTGTGAATGAAGAGACACATTGTAAAAAGAAAACTTTCTTTGCCCCCTGGACCAATTCTTAGGTTTTACTAGTCTGTGTTACAACCTCTGCCCTTCCTTTGCTCTTTGATGTCTTTAGTAATGCTTCTACTTTGTAAATATTGTGATGTTAAACATTCTGCCTCAAAACCTAAGCAGGTTGGTATCTAATACACCGGAGTTTCATGGTTTTTTTGTTTGTTTGTTTGTTTGTTGTTGTTGTTTTAGTTTTTGAAAGTAAGGTGAAATAGATGGTTCTAGAAGAAACATAAGAAATTAACAACTAAAACATCATAACTTTATGAAAAACAGGTATTTGGTGACTTGCAACCTAATGTCATTGTCTTTTTAAACATTCCTGTTTGGCTACTATTTTCAAAATATCTTTGATTTTAAACATGTACTGAGTTGAATAACAAACAATAAGACAAACATGATGACTTTGTTATGTGTGTGTACTTGTCTATCACTAGCTGAATTTGAAGATTAATGTTTTATTATCACCCATTGGTTAGTTAGTGTTGACATGTTATTATACTTAATAAACTGATAACTTCATGAGTTTAGCATTATTATTGTCTAGTTTTCAGATCTGTAAATGAAGGACAGAGAGCTTGAGAATCCTTTCACAGATAAGAGAGCTTTCTAGTACAGAATAACACTGGAATTTAATCCAAAGATCATATTCATTTATTTTATATTTGGGGATAAAGGATATTGCTCAAATCACCCATGCACTGCCTCAGTAATTTATTTAGAGGAGAAATAAAAGGCAGTTTATGTTTAAAGGTCTAAACAATTCTTTTTATACAATACAGTAAAGTAAAACCAAAAATCATCCTCTGTGTTCAATGGAGTGAAGCTATGTTTTATTTTAATTATGTAAATCTTTTTAATGTTTCCTGTTACTATTGAACACACACGTCAGTAGCTAGGTTTTTATTCTAATATTATTTTAAACATAGAATCAATCATTCCTTTGTTGTTGTTTAAAAGAATACATTTTTAAATATTTAGGCAGTGAATAGGGATCACAGACTTTTTAATAAAGAGGACCGATAAGAATAAAACCTCTTTCATGAATACAAAGTTAAGCACTAAACATATTCATGTCCTGTGAATCAAAGCTGTCATATGCTTCTTCTATAAATGGAATCACCATTCATATGAATTATATTACAATCTTCTAATTAAAAAAATAACATTATTTGAGTTCAAGTAGAAAGTATGTCTACTAGACTGATGATCTTTCTATTTTCAGCAGAGTGATGAAGCTCTGTCGAGCTCTTTCACTCTTATTGAAAAGGCCCTGACAAAAGGCACCAGACACTGAAGAAATCCTGTCCTTGAGGAGAGATTTAAGAATCTTGGTTTAAAGTTATTGGAGAGCTATTTTTAGAGATTCCCTTCTCATGTATCTTTATTGATTCAAAGTGTCATTACATTTCTGGAGCTGTAAGGAAATTGTCTGCTCGCCACTTAAGGATTTTTTTACTGTGGACCAAATCTGGGGTAGTTCAGTTTTTCATTTTATAGAACTGAGAGAAATTGCTCAAGTGCAGTTTAAAGTGCTGAGTTAAGAAATAGCCTTGAGGTTTTACTAAGTAGACAGTACATTTATAGTTGTCAAGCTAAGAGTTCTCAGGCAAATATTTATTTTTCAGTAGACATAAGACCAAGTTGGCTATAGAATGGGGTAGTGAGTATTGTAGATTGTACATAGACATAAAATTAAGATTAAAATATGACTATTGCAAAAATTATATATAGAAACAGTAGGTAAATAATATAATCTAAGAAATATCATGGCCAAATTACAAATATGTTTTGCTTTAATACATAGAGGTGGAGTAGAGTTTTTATAAAAATGATATATTGTCAGAAAATGGAACAACATGAATTTGACTAATATTCCCATCATCGTCTTCTTAAATAAACATCAATTTGGGCAGATATTCACATATCAAAGTGATTTGCAAGAAACAAAGTATCATGGCAAGAAAACATGTGTAAGAAGAACAGACACTTTGAAAAAGTCAGGGATGTATTACCCTCCTATTATTTATTGCCCATGTTACCCTCCTAAACCCCAAAATATCATGGGCAGATATCTCACCCTTAATGGAACAAGAAGATACTAAATATACTCTTTTGTCAGCAAATACAGTGCTGAATTTGCCGTGATGAACCATAGTGCCACATCATGTACTAAGACTGGGCCATTACAACAAACTAAACTAGGTGGTTACATGATGGCTTCCATTACATGAAATCCTCCTTCAATCTATGATAACTGAAAAGGGATGTGACAATCATCAAGGAATATTCTCTTTGCCACAGGCACTACAGAGAATCAGAACCAATTCACAATTCTTACTGGTAGAGCACAGTCACAATAATGCGTCTTCAAAATACCCTACATCTAAGGTTTAGGGAATAATGTGGAAGAGAGGATAGAAGGCTTCTAAGAGTCAGAGGGTCAGGGAGTTTGCCTTTAGAATGTGTCTTATAGTAACATCAAAGCTACATTCATAGTCTTGCAAACCTTACCATCCAAAAGTAAACTGAATGAGGATGACACCAATGAACTTGTCTAATTGGATCTGGAAATTCTCATGAGACCACAAATTTCACAAAGTACTATATACCACTGAGGAATCCAGAGAATTTCAGAAGTAGCCCTGCCCAGAGTAGAGCATACTAATTGGTTATCCATTACTCACTGGTTATTCTAGTCATATATAGACTTAACATGTTATAACTAGAAACATGGATGCATGCACTTCTATACACATATACATGCATATACTCTTAAAATGACCATACTAAATTTTGTACTTGATGAAGCTATCCTAAATATTCTAAAAGTACTAGAAAAGAAAACAATGGTTGTTCTCAGTGTGACGTGTGATATTAAACCTGGATAGCATGATTAGTTTTGTTGAATTTCAAACTTATTATAATCAACTTTTGCTTCATTGCTTCTCATTTTGTTCTTTTAGTAGCAATTTTACTGATATGTATCCAAGTCTTATTATTCTATCTACTTCAATGGTGTTTGAGTTCCTGATTTTATAAGAACTTGAGGTAAAGCATTATACTATCTAAAATTGCCCTATTTGTTATATTAACCACATTTTTCTGAAAATGCCCTTCCTGTATTTCAAATGCTTGATAAGAATGTACTTATTTATATGTTCATTTGGTAATAACATTCACTTTCTCTCCATGGTGTCTTCAATGATCACTGATCACTCAGTATTATATTCTGATGTCTTATGTTTAATATTATTTGAAATTTACAAAGCCTAAGCCAATTCTTTTTCATTGTTAAGATTTGTTTTATGGCCTGAAATCCCATGGATTTTTATGGAAAGGGTATGAGCTTCTCTAAAGAATATATGGTATATAGGTTGTCAGTGAACTTTCTTGTAAATTTTGTACCTTTATTATATGTTGCAGATGAACTTTGAACATACTTCATTACTTTCTAGTATGGTGGACCCATTTTAGTGATAAAAAATGATATTGAAGCCAAGCACTTATTAATTTTCAAAGTCAATCTGTTTTGTTGTTTCCTTGAGTTGGTCATGGCCATTTCTCTTCCTGTTTACTGACTTTCTTAGCTCTCATGAACTTGATCCTTTCAGAGTTCTTGTGATTGACACTGTCATTCTTCAATCCCTGTACTTAGTGCTTCTTTAGGTGTTTTCTGTAGTTCTTTCTTAAGAGCAATTAACTACTTCACCAGATACTTCTAGTGAAAGTCTTTATTACTACATTAATCTCAAAAGCTGACCTTTGGAAATGAGAGTTTTGGTTGATTTACTTTAAGTATATCATTCCAAAATTATGAATTTCAAGGTATTTTTAAAAAGGATATTATGTTACTTTTTTGAAGGATTTAAAATGTTTTGTGTTGCTACTGAGTGAGGTTCGCATGAAGTACCTCAATTCTACTCACACCCTTTCCATCCACCTTTGCAGCTTTCCTCCAACAGATTCTTAAATGTCTTGTTGTAGAAGCTTTAGTGTGTCACAGTATATTCACATATATCCTTTGTCTACACATTTTTGCTTGCAAATGTTCATTGTGAACATTGGTGTGTTATGAGTTCTCAGTTTTCTGTTGCTCTATCAATACTGGATCTTCATTGCCATTGTGCTGTGTGATGGAGGTCCTCTAGTTGTGGATCTGTAGGACCTGCCCCTTCATACACTCTAACAGTTCATAGATGAACTACAGATTGGGGTGAGCCAAATCACAGCCCTACTGCCAAGTACCAGCCTCAGTTGTTTGATGGTTCTTTACAACCAGAGGACTGGATTTGCATGAAATCAGAGCTTTAGGAAATGATGCAAATGGGAGCTACCAGGTCACTCATTGCTATTCTGAAGCTGCCTTGGGATACAGCTTGCAGTTTTTCTCTCTCTTTCTCTCAAATGCCCAGTCTCTGAGTTAACCTCACAATTTTATTGGTTACAAACTTCCTTGTTATACAAGAATACTACATAATCAAAAGTCTTTCCATTATTTTCCTCAAGCCCATTGAAAAAAAACAATATAACTATGTCACCAGATAGCATAATGCACACACGAAGTCACATTTCAATGTCTGTGAAGGCAAGTTATACATTAAACTTTAACTCTCTCTCTCTCTCTCTCTCAAAAAAGTTCCAAATCACAGGTCATCTGGGCATAAACTTGTGGTTGCAGCATTTGCATTAAAACAGAAAGGTGCTAATTAATTCAGCGTAATATTAATATTTTTAGCTTGTCTAAATTTCTAGAATCTCTTACTCCAGTTTATTGAATTCATCTAAATATCTATTTCAATAATGTTTTTCAAACTCTTTTACATATACAATATTAATTCCTCTTGCAGCATCTCCAGGGCTCTTTCACAAACCCAAATTCTACCTCTTATACCTTGTACCCTAATTTCCTTAGGCAGCCAATGCCAGGGGATCAAAACAGTTTGTTCCGATCTTTTCTGGAAGGCCAGTAGGTTAGTTCACTAATCCAATAGACCTAGCTATTTCTAGTTCTCTATCTTACTCTTTGTATTTCCTATAGATATCACTGTCTTTCATGACCCAGGCTTAGTGTTCCTTTTCCTTGGGGTCTTCCATTCTCTTAACAACCAAAACTTCAAGTTTCTCAAAAATAAGTCCTACGCCAAATATTTCCTGGTACAACTTAATCATCATGAGTTTGCTAAGATTTTCCACAGAAGAATTAAGGCAGCCAGCCTCCATATCTAGAATTCCTTGTCCCATTATGCCTGGCTTGGCAGCTTGAATGGCCAGGGCCAGGGCAGTTTTTTCTTAATAGACATCAAAACCATTTCCTTCCCCAGTAATGCCATCAATCCCTTTCCCAGAATTTTTTTTTATGAAAGTCATATATGATATATTAAAAGGCAAAACATACAAGCATACAAGGAAAGGCAACTCCACCTGTAGACTTGAAAGTCAGAGATGCACTGTCCAGGATTCTGTGTCATGCAGCTCCGTATGGAACCATGTCAACCTGACACCCTATATTTGTAACTGAGAGCTATCTGAGCTGGACTCCCCTCTGGCTCCTCTGGTCTCACACGCTCTAGGCCAACTCACAAGCAAGCCCCACAACTAGGGCCAGCTCTAGCATGAGGAAGATAAATAGTAGTGCCAGATCTTTCAAGCATGTGTCCTCAGTGCTGGCTCACCTGGAACTCTCACACACGTGCAGGACCTGCTCTCCTGAGTACTGTCACTGGCTAAGCTGAGGATCATTTCTCCTGTTCTCATGCTCCTAGGTCAGGACAAGCCTAATGTCCAGGAGAGGGGTGGGGCTGGTTCTGCACAACCCTCTGGCATCAGCCTGTACCTGGCCAGCAGCCCAGATGAGGGTCATCTGCCCCGCCTTTGATGATAACAGACCCCTGATGTTGTAGAAACACAGACAAACACACACACACACACACACACACACACACAAACACACACACACACACACACAAACACACACACACACACAATGACTCTCAGGATTGGTGAATTAGCAGAGTAGTTAAGAACATGTCTAGTAGTTCTTGATCTTCAGTAACAAGAAGAAACAAAAACAAAAACTAGACATAACTAGTGTAAGTTTTGAGATTATCTACAAACCTTATGTATTCTCCATAGACATATTTTTCTGACATTAGATACCTCTTAAGGTGTTTTTCAGATTAAGAAGAGCTATCAATAGAGATTCTGAAAACAATTTGTTTATGTAGAAGAGATAATTAAAATGTATAGAACATTTTCACTTATGACAAATGTATCTATAAAATTTGGTAAGTCCATCTAAGAGACATTGTGCACTACATGGCTGGAAGTTATTTTTAACCTGGGAAGAAGTTGCTTAGTCTCCACTCAGCAGGGAAAATAACAACAGCAATAACAGCAAACTCCTACTGCTAATCTCTAGGCACACTTTATCTAGGATTACTTCTTACCAGTCAGAACTTGTTTAAATACCTAGGAAAGCAAATAATATCCCTCAGTGTCTGCCCAGGAAAGAAGTTTTCCAACCCTCTGGCCTCTCTTTAGTAATTGGAGACTTTTAGCAAATTTATTTATATTTATAAAATACTTCAGTTAAAGAGCACTAATTCACTTAGTGCCCTTTTCGAAGAAGAACAGAAAATCATATAGTAATTATTTTAACTTAATTATTTTCAGTAAAGAAAGGACTGTAAGAATGACCAGTTGTTTGCTTAGATATAAAATGAGAATCATTGTTTTCATCATTCCTCAATTGTTTGTCTTACACTGCTATTTAAACAAAAAAACTGCAACAGAATCTATGACTCTTAAAATGGAAGAATTTTAATCCTGCACTGTTTGAAATACTGTCCATTAAAAAAATATTCAAATTAACACTCACTATTATTTTTCCAGAATGTATCGGATAACTGCATTGTAAGGAACAATGGTTTGTATAGTTACTAACATCATTTGTTCTTTTGTAGGCAAATAACATTTGAATGGGAAAATAATTTATATAAACATCGTTAAGTTGAAATGTACCCTATTCCACCCCATAGACCATTTGTATACATATAAGATAATAACTACTAAAAGAAAAGAGAAGAAATCTTTTCACTAAACATCGTTTTACCAACTTTGATTGTTAACATAAACTTGTAAATATTTTTAAAAACAATATATCACTATTTACAAAGGAGAAAATATTATACCAAATAGAAGAATGCTCAAAAAAAAAAAGATGGATGGAATGGAATATTAAACAGTAAAGAGTATATTGACAGTATTTTGTGGCAGCAAATAAAGGAAGATTGTACATTATGTTATTTTAGAATGCCTTTAAAATAACATTAGGAATTCAAATGTGAATATAGCAAAGGACTTTGTACTCTGTAATTATGCAAATAGGCTCTTAAAAAAATAACAGTGCTTGGTATGATGCAATATCAGTATTATTGTGTCTGAAATGATCGAAATTAAAGTCAGAGATAAAAATACGTTTGTCGAAATCAAGAGGCCAATGTTACAATCACAATGAAATTATTAAAACAACTCTTCGATTAACTTGCGAGCAAAATATAATGAGTTCAGTTTGAGCACACTGTGTTTAAGATACTACCTGGATATCAGGCAGACAGAAATTTTTCCAAGAAATAAGAAATATTGAACTACAACTGTAATGTTCTTTGTTACAGGTTTGGCTAAGGGATGTAGACACACAAACACACACTCAAACATCTATATCTATCTATCTATCTATCTTTCTATCTA
>NC_034597.1:79664022-79680130 GCF_900095145.1 Mus pahari | reverse complement strand
AGAGAGAGAGAGAGAGAGAGAGAGAGAGAGAGAGAGAGAGAGATCTTAAAGCCCATCTTAATGGCACATCTTCAATAAGTGCACCATCTCCTAATCTTCTCATGATAGTCTGTCACCTAGGAACTAATGGAACTAATCATTCTCTAAAATTACAGGAGTCTGTGGGGCAAGTCTCACTCAAATCTCCAAAGTTTCTTAATTACCTATGAATTTTCTTGATCCCTCTATGTTGACTACATCACAAATTCATGGTTCTCCCTCATTGTCCTGGGTTATTGGATATAAATAGCATTACAGAAAGACAGTTTTCAGTATTCATTGTTTACTAAAATAGATTGGAATTTTCTTGACCCAAATATTTATCAAAGCAACTAGAATATTCACGTCACAATCTTAGGCATGCAGAATGCTGTAATGTTTCTTTGATGTACAAAATAACAATTATTCTATTAGTGCTTATAATGCAAACCAAAAATAGCAGTATTTCATGGAGGTCGCAAGTTTTTGTTCACTAGCATGAACATGTAAAAATAAAATTATTTTAAATATTTTGCATACAAAACATACTTTACTACTGACTCAGGAAGCATAAAATTATATTTCTGCATTTAATGACAATATGAAGTGGTGAAGAAAAGTCATGTGTATGAATAGAAACTGAATTTGCTGATTTACTTCAATCATATTATATACAATCATGACTTTTAGTAATTGCAAAGCACTAAATAATAAATAGTTTATTTTAGTTTACAATTCAAAGCATAGCTCATCATGTTAGGTAAGTTAAGGCAACAGGAGCTTGAGGTATCTGGTCACATTACATCCATAGTCTAAAACATAGAGAAAATGAATTCATGCATGCCAGTGCTCAGCTCTTTTTTTTTTCTCCTCCTGTTTATCTAGGACCTCTGACTTGGAAATGGATGGGTCTTTCTGCCTCAATGAATGGAATCAATACCCCAACCCTGAACATGACTGGGGGCACAACTCTCAGATGATTTTAGATTTTATCAAGTTGGCAATTGATACTAACCATTACAAGATTATATGAATGAATCTAAAGAAATAGTTCCACTTGGATAAAAGTGTCTCCATTGTTTAAGGATTTATTGAATTCTGAACTCTTGCAAGAACTAAACATGGTGAAAAGCTTATACATATGAAAGATTGATTTTTCTTCTATATGATATGTATTATATTGATTTTTCACTTAAAAGTTCCTATTATAATTAAATTCTGTTTCTTTGATATACATTGATTTCTTATAAAAAAATAAATAATATTTAAAAATAGAAAAAGGAAAAAGAAAACAATTTTGAGCTGTAGGAATTGAATCTACATTCAGTAGAAAGACGGGGCATCAAGTGGAAGGCTGGGGTTGCCATCCCACAGTCAAAAACTCT
The DNA here is from genome assembly GCF_900095145.1 of Mus pahari. Classification (NCBI taxonomy): domain Eukaryota; kingdom Metazoa; phylum Chordata; class Mammalia; order Rodentia; family Muridae; genus Mus; species Mus pahari. Next base: position 79,678,727 of record NC_034597.1, on the reverse strand, counting down.
GACCCAGAATTTTCATGTCTGAAAGAACTCCAGGGTCAAAAATGGAGAAGAGCCAGGCGGTGGTGGCACACACCTTTAGTCCCAGCACTTAGGAGTCAGCGGTAGGCAGATTTCTGAGTTCGAGGCCAGCCTGGTCTACAAAGTGAGTTCCAGGACAGCCAGGGCTATACAAGGAAACCCAGTTTCAAAAAAACAAAAACAAACACACAAACAAACAAAAAAACAAAACAAAACTAAAATGGAGCAGAGACAGAGGGAAAGGAGGTCCAGGGACCAACCCAAGTTGAGATTCAGCTGAAGGAGATGCCCCAAGGCCTGACTCTATTACTGAGTGTGATGGTTTGTATATGCTTGGTTCAGGGAGTGGGACTATTAAAGGGTATGGTCCTGTGGAAGTAGGAGTGTCACTGTGGATATGGACTTTAAGACCCTCATCCTAGCTGCCCGGAAGTCAATATTCTCCTAGCAGCCTTCAGATGAAGATGTAGACTTCTCATCTCCTCCTGCATTCTGCCTGCCTGGATGCTGCCATGTTCTCACCTTGATGATACTGGACTGAACTTCTTTCTTTTTTTTTTTTTTCTTTTAATTATTTTATTAGATATTTTCTTCATTTACATTTCAAATGCTATCCCTAATGTCCCCTATACCCTCCCCCCACCCTGCTCCCCTATCCACCCATTCCCAATTCTTAGCCCTGGAGTTCCCCTCTATGAGGCATATAAAATTTGCAAGACCAAGGGGCCTTTCTTCCCAATGATGGCTGAATACACCATCTTCTGCTAATATACAGCTAGAGACAGGAGCTCTGGGCATACTGGTTACTTCATATTGTTGTTTCACCTATAGGGTTGCAGACCCCTTCAGCTCCTTGGGTACTTTCTCTAGCTCCTCCATTGGGGGCCGTGTGTTCCATCCAATAGCTGACTGTGTGCATCCACTTCTGTGTTTGTCAGGCACTGGCATAGCCTCACAAAAGGCCGCTATATCAAGGCATGGACTATCCACTACCCCACCCAGGGATTCATACCATCATCAGCTACCAAAACCAGACTCTATTGCATATGCCAGAATGTACTGAACTTCTAAACTTGTAAGCCAGCCCAATTAAATTTTGTCTTTATAAGACTTGCCTTGGTTATGGTGTCTGTTCATAGTAGTAAAACCCTAAGACACTGGTGTTATGATGTAGTTACACACACAAGCCTAGCATGGCTGCTCTCCAAGAGGCCCAACAAGCAGCTGAAGGATTCAGATGCAGATACTTACACCCAACTAATGAACTCAAGACAGGGACCCCTGTGATTGATTTAGGGAAAGTCTGGAAAGAGTTGAGGAAGAGGGTTACCCCATTGGAAGCCCAGCAGCCTCATCACACTTGGACCACTGAGATCTCTCAGACACTGGACCACCAACCGTGCAGCATACACTAGCTAGTCCGAGGCCCCAACACATATACAGCAGAGGAATACCTGCTCTGTCCTCAGCAAGAGAAGACTGTACTTAACACTTAAGAGACTTTAGGCCCCTGGGAATTACAAACATATCTTATCGGAATCAAAGATTGGCTTTCATAGGATTTTCATCAAGTTGAGAACATTCTATTTTAATTTTTATCAAAGAGGAATACATGAGTATTTAGAATCTCAAACACCCCAAAATAATTAAGTTAAAAGAAACCAAGAGAATCTGGTGTTCATCGAGGAAAAAAAAAAAAAAAAAAACCTGCATCAACAGAAAAAGTGTAAAGACCTTTGCAAGAAACATGGAGAAAACTGATCTAGAAGCCAAGGAGGCAGAACATAGGAGAGAAGTACTTGGTGCCAATACTTTTTTGTCGTAGATCTTTAGTTCTCCAGAATTGTTGGGTGAAATTTGTTGTTAGAGCAGCCTTGTCCCTAGTTCTTTAGGAAGTCAGTCCTGGAAAACTAATTATACCATCTCAACTATTATTAAACATTCTGATATTATTTTGATACTTCTTCAGGATTTTGTTACACAAAGTTTTGTGTTCATTTTGTGAAAAATAAAATACATTCAGCAAATTCAATATGAGCAATGTGTCCCAAATGCTTTTATTTTATGTGAAATTGTATTGAAATATTTTTAAAATATATATAAAATATTTATCCCCTCCTTGGTAAATAGGTTTGGGTACATTTATATATTTTGTGAAGTGGTATGTAAAACTATACAGGACATGTATACTGATCAAGATTAATTTTTGTGAATTTAAGATAGAATTCTGTTTTTTAATATGAAAGGATTTTTCTCTACTTTTTCAGGAATCCTAATGGCATCAGTCACATTTCCAGATAGACAGCAGAGAAGTCTAATAACTTTAAATGCTATTTAAAATAATCTTCCACAAAAGAGGCATTAGGATTTAAAAAAGAATTTCGAAGTGTGAAAGAAATAAAAATGACATTCCCTAAGTGATTTTTGTATAAAACAGGCAAGTGCTGAAGTAAAATCAAATGTTCTGTTATGAGATTAGCCATGTAGACTGCATCATTATTGGATAGCTTTAGCTTTAGACCTGTTGACCATAATGTGAAATATATAAAATATAGAATTTTAAAGAAGTCATAGTGAATTTTTAATATTGAACAAGTTTAAAATATGCATTTATGAGACTGATGAAATCCATAATAACAGAATTGATTTCAAATTAGTTCATTTTGAACTTGGGAATATTCATTATATTTTTGCATTTCTTATAACATCTTATATTTCTTAAAATGTTGGTATTTGATAGTTACCTAATGCTTTGGAATAAGGCAGATATATTTGTGGCTGCCCTACTGTCCTGAGCTCTTTAGTACTCAGCCACTTTCTCTCCTATTTTTAGCAAGAGTGAGATTTTTGACTTGTTAAATAAAACACTTGCAACATGTAAGTGTGGCTTCACATGAATAGTTTTAAAAGGATCAACAAGTTTTTTATGCTTACCTTGGTCATCTGAGTACCATGAAGAGGTTAGCTTATTAATGAATTCATAAATATTGTGCTATGTCCTTGAATAATTATAATAATACATCTCAGATTTTGCTCATAGAAAAGCCAATAAGGTTTTAAAAGTTACAGAAGGATATATTTGAATAATCTCTATAGTTAGTCCATTTATAAACAGGTATGTATTATCCTGGTAATCACTGCAGTATTTCATCCCACCAGGATTTTGCTTTAGATGTTTATTATTAAAAAATTCAAGGTTATTAAAAAGCATAATACAACATACAGGATTCCAAGATCTTTATAAGTTGTCATGTCACAGGTGTATTTAACTCAATTATATCCCCACCTGAATCTTCTTTCTTTCCCCGTTTTTTTCTATAGGATATAAATAATACAACTAATTCAGAACTAATACAGAAGAAGAAATCTCATTTCATAACCATAGGCACACATTTATCACATTTAAAAAGTAATAATTATCAACTATTAAATGAGTAATGATTCTTTTCCTTAAATGCCTGTTCTTTTTAAAATTATTATATTTTCTTTGCTTCCTTCCCCGTTCCCTGCATCTTGCAAACTCAGATCCTTGAACCATCTATTACTTTTGGTTGATGTTTTTCCCTTGTTAGCTACTCTGCTTCATAGTAAGTCTTTGTTAAATACAGAAAATGCACGTGGATTTATTTCTGTTAGTCTTGTGCTCTGTTCTTAGCTTTCAGTGGAGGTAAGTATCTTAAGGATAGGTTCAGGTTGGATATCATCTTCCCCAGAGTCTTTTATCTCTCTCCTGTAGAGTAGAAAAGTATACAAAGGTATTTGTCCAATAGTCAACTCAAAAGAAATCAAATACCATCCTACCTGTACTTTAATAAAACTTCAGATTTTAAGTTATCCGATATATTTTCATTCTTGCAAAATTATCTGGTCAAATTGAGAATGAAGGAGAAGGGATTTTAGCATCGTTAATATTTAAAGGGACACTGTGGTCTTATGTAACAAACCAACTTGCCTCTTAAAAATAAGTCAGTAAGGGAAATAAATTCCATTTAATTAATTTTCTGCAGTCACTCTCCAAGCTTACATTAGAAATTCCACTCTACTCAACTCATTTTTAATTGTATGAGTGGTTTGCTATCATGTTTGTCTGTGTAACTCATGCATGCCTGGTGGAGCCATAGTAACAGATGTGTCAGTTGTAAATCACCATGTGGATGCAGGGAGTCAAACATGTCCCCTTGCAAAAAGGGCTCAATATTCTTAACTGCTCAGTCATCTAATCTCTTACCTCATTTTAAAATGCAAAGTATCTTTAGGTTGGGTTATCCTTTAAGGGATTGGAAAGTGATAGAAATTTGGAAATATTGTTAACCAAAAGAAAGGGGGAAAAAAGAGCTTTGGAAACAGATTGCTTCTTAGTGGCATCATCCTGACTGATCTGTCATTAAAAAAGACTGAGGTCTTCAGACTTCTTCATTAAAAGCAGCAAAAGTAGAATATAATGCAACAGTCTTATTAGATATGGTCCCAATAGCAAAACTATAAATGAATGAGAAACCAATTAAAACCAAAATTATGCTTGAATGAAGTTACAGAATCAGTCCAATGCTAGACCAGGTTAATCATATCTCTAATGTGAGGATGCAGTGCTTGGACTCAGGAGCTGCTCATCACAGAAAAAGGCAGAATGAAATGTCAGCCATCTTCCTGGAAATCACATCTGCTCTGTGTACACAATTTCCTATTGCTGACCAACTCTGAATATGCAAAAATATTTCTGATCCATTCCTCAGGCCACCCAAGTAAAGAAAACAGTTTTCTTCCGAAATGCTATTCTGTAAGTTTGGATTAAGTGTGGATTCTCAGGTTTTACCTTCTCAGAAGGATGTTGATGGACTACTCTGGGCTGCTACAAAAGGGAAGAACCATTTTGCATCTGATCTATTCTTTAAATGTAAAACCAGTTCAAGACCTGTGTCAAACTATCTGGGGGAAAATGGTGATGTCACAGCCTATGCTTGTCTTAAATATGTACAAGTGGGCCAGTCAGTGTAGTTTGTGCAGTGCGGTTGAGTTCAGTTTCTAATTTTGTATCTTACATGTATTCTAAAACACCTACAACTGGCTGAACTGATTTGAATGCCACTGCATTGGCTGAAGTCAACTGACCTGAACTCATGGAAGTTCTCTCTCTTCTTGACTCCCTTTGCACTGATCTAAAGTCTAAAGTAGCCTCGTTTTTTTTTTTTCCTGTCTGTCTTCTGTGAGTTGTACGTATCCTATCTCTGACTTATTCTGTTAAATCTTTCTGTGATTGTCCCTTTTTTTGGCCTTTGAAGTAGATGTCACTTTCAAACATCCTTCTACAAACCAACTTTACCTTCATTGCTCGAGATTAGTATACCAAGGATGAGTCTGATTCCAGACAGAAGAATTAAACTTGTATGCTGTGTCTTCATTCTACCAGGATCACACAAACCCAGTCTTTGGATGTGATAACTTGCCATAACAGTCATGCTACTGGATTAAGATTCCTCTGCAATTATATATATACTAAGTTCCGTGAGTGCAGGTCAGTTGACCTCAGCCAATACAGTGGCATTCAAATTAGTTCAGAAATATATATATATATATATATATATATATATATATATATATATATATATATATATTACGTATATATATGTATAAATAAATATACATATATACATATATGTATATTTATTATAGACATATATACATATATGTGTATATTTATTTATACATATATATGTACATATACATACATATATATGTATATGTATATGTATATGTACATATACAAGCTACTCTGTCTGTGTAATACTGCATGCATGTGCTTGCAGGGCTGACCTTTTGATATTGAATAACAAATTGTTGTATCCCTCTCTGAAGTAGACTGTTAAATTTACTCTTAGTATCCCTTAGCTTGTGGATGTTTTGTTTAGGCCTGAGAGGCCTGGTAGTCTCTGTCCCATCCATTTTCACACTTGTATTGTTCCTGTTCCACTCAGTAGTAGGTGGTCATGGATCATGTCGCTAAGCGTTTATAAGTATAACTTCTGGAACTACTAGGAGACATGGTCTTCAAGTACTCCTTGCCCTCTGGCTCTTCCTCTCTTTCTGTCCTAAGAGTGGTAGTATTGTGTAGATCTATCCACTGGCAGAGGGCTCCACAGCGCTGTATTTTGATTAGTTGTAATTTTCTGTAATGTTCTTCATCTGTTGCAAGGAGAAGAGTCCTTGGTGACAGAGTACAAATATACTGTATACAAAAACAAATACTTAGCGAGGTTTGGGGATTATGCTGGTTTAGTAAATTGGCAGCTACAGATTTTCCTCTAAAATATTTTATTTCACTAGTACTGGGTAGTTGGCTAGGTGTTCAGTAGCATGATTAACTATGTTGAATCTGTCTTAAGTACAATTAGAGAGCTGTTGGTTATTGCCATGAGTTACATTTTTTTGATTCAACAATTCTTATACCCGCTTACCTTACCTTTTCAGTGTTTAAATGCAAATTGTTTATAGACTATGGCCTACTTTCTTACTAGACCTTGATGGTTATTTGCTTTGGATAAGAGAATTATTTCATTGTACTTGCTTTATCTGAGATAAATATCCTATTATGTAATGAGAAAATGATAAAACTGAAGCAAATATTGCCAGGGAAGGACTTGACAAGCTTTGCTCTGTAAAAGTAGAAAATGGAGAGAGCAATCAGGCTGATGATAAGTTTAGCCAAGGGTGATAATCCCCATTTCATCAAATACATTTAAACAACTGAGTTTCCCATTTCCTCCAAAGCACTTTGCACATGTCACAGCACAAATTAGTGAAGTCTAAATTTCAGCTTAAGGCTCTATGTGTCATTTAATAGCATACATTTGCTAACTGTAGCCAAAAAGCAGGCTTCCATCAGGGACTCTGAAACTCCTCATTTAAATAAGAATGGGAAGTTAATTGTGTTACAGATATTCTGGTCTCCCCAAGGAGTTCATTAAGCATGCTGAACATGCTGAGATTATAAGTTAACTGTCACTTCTGAGAAATTGCTAAAATTCCACTTTAGATACAACACCGTTGGCAATAACAAGCATAATTTAATGCATACATTGCTCAGAATCTGAGGAGAGCTTCCATTGAAATTGTATCCTCTCTGATTCCCAAATTCATTTCTAAACACTTATGTACTTAATATCTGAGAATTAACCAATCCAACAGTATTTCAATCCACTGGCTCCCCATCCCTACACTGTTGAATAATGTACATGCAGTTTTTAGTTACTTAAAACAATTTGTGACACCTTGGAGCTTGTCTCCTTTACAGAAATGAGAAAAAAGATGAAGTAGGAAGCTGGCAGAGAATAAAGACACACTCTGAAAAAAATAAAATTCGAAATCCACATTAACATATATTAGTATAGATGTTTGTGTTTATATAATATATTGTTACAATCCTAAAAATTTAAAAAGTCATAAAAATAGAGATAAGGACCTGACAATTTTCTTTTATAAAGTGATTAATCACATGGTACTATGCCACATGTCTCCAAATATCATGGTAAAATTATCTTCTGATTTATAAAATACCTTATCCAGTTAGAATTAGAACATATATATTTGTAAGTGACTCAGGGTTCAAAGTGCTTGCTGCCCAAGTGTGACTACCAGAGTCCAACACAAGAAGTGCTAGGCGAACATGCTGTCCTACCTCTCAGTCAAGCCTCAGAAAGATTCCCAGAAGATACTGAGTAATGACAAGTTTTAGCTATATTTCTAAGATCCTATTATCCATGAACAATGAAGAAGAGGAATGGGGTGTGATTCCTGGCATAAGAATGGGTCTCACCATTTACATGTATACATGCTCATACATACTTGTGCTCACAGACATGCAAACACAGGCACAGCACAAATGAAAAATTGAGAAGAAAATAAAAGTAAAGTTTTTTAATTCCATGGTTTTAAATAAATTTTACCGAATTATAAAGGGTGCACTCATAAAGTTATAACAAAAATTATTTTTTTCACAATGTTTTTCAGCTTGTTTCCTCTGTCATAACAAAGGATTTCTCTGCTTTATACAACTATCATATTCAGAAGTAACATTAAGAAGTAATATATATTTACCAATCTAAGTAAAATATCTAAGATTATGGCATTAGTATAGGATGTAGAAGAACCATGAAGTTATTATGCTAAGTGGTGATTCCTACATGAGAGACTTCAATGCATGAGTGAATACAGTAACAGGAAGGAAAACTACAGCAAAGGAAGTTACCAGAGATTGAAACAGCTGTTTGAAATAATAGAGATCTTCTAGCTTTCAGTCTCTGTGACATTAATGCCTTTATTTATAGGAGAAAAAATTAACTTTTGTCCCATTGTTTTGGAGCTTTCCTCTTACAATCATCTTGCCACTAGTTTTAGACCTGTGGCAAGGCACATTAGTATGGTATGTTTGGTAGCAATGGCTGCTTACCTCAAGGTAGCCAATTTGACAGAGTCAAACACATTGTTGACGGCACCTTCAGAGATATTACTCAAATGACCTAACATTTTTCACTCCGACCTTCTAAATATTCTACCATCTCTCCATAGCTGCACGGATTTGTAATCAAGAATTAACACATGGACCTTTAACAGAGTTTCACAATCTAGTCTAAGACAAAATACTATATTTATGAGCATAGTTGTGCCTTGAGTATATATGCCAATGAGGCATAAACTGAGAGTTGGTAATATTCTTTCAGCTAGTGTTGTTGAATATGAAATTTTCATAAGTTGTAGTTCAGACTAAATATGTAATATATGATCCTTGACTTTAATTGTGAGTTGTTTAGTATGATTCACTCCCCTATAATCTTATATAAAAGTATATTTGTTTATAACTAGTATAAATGCAAATACCCTAAAAGGAGAACTATTTTTTTTTTGTTTTTGTTTTTTGAGACAGGGTTTCTCTGTATAGCCCTGACTGTCTTGGAACTCACTCTGTAGACCAGGCTGTCCTCAAGCTCAGAAATCCACCTTCCTCTGCCTCCCAATTTTATTTTTGAGAAGGTTATAGTACAAGTAAAAGATCAACTTGAGTCTCACAGGAGACTTTGGACTTTGAAAACTGCATTGAGAATGTGAAAGACTACAGGTTCTTTTGAAATCAGGCCACATACATTTGTATTATGACATGGTCACAATATGATTGCGACCCAGGAGTGAAATTAATATTTTGAAAGAGGAACAATGCTGCAAAAAGTGGCTTTCTGGTTTCAAAAGCCCATTAATTTCCCAGTTAGCTCTATGCCTCTTACTTTTGAATAAATATAGGAACTCTCAACTACTTCAGCTCCGTATGTGCCTGCCTGCTGCCTTACCCCCACCATGACAGTCTTGGATAGGGTGACCTCTGAAACGGTAACTCTTCCATAAATTTCCTTGTTCAGAATGTCTTATCTTGCCAATATAAAAGTAAATAAGACATATATGTTATATTGAAATATCTGTAAAAAACTGCATTTATGCATATGATATTATATATATATATATATATATATATATATATATATATATATATATATATATATATATACAGACATTATATATAGCATATTACTATGGATATTAACACACCCATCTACATCTATATCATCTATCTATCTATCATCTATATATCTATCTAAAATATTACATATAACATATTACCTAGTAACCATACTTCTAAAAAGTAAATTTTAAGTATACCACTATACCATTATTATTATTATTATTATTATTATTATTATTATTATTATTATTATTATTATTTTGTATGACAAAGGTTAATTGCCAGGTATTGCAGAATAAAAGCAAGACATTTAAACAAAGGGAAGGAAAAGCCTGTGTTTGGACTTCAGTAATGGAATAAGTAGTACAAAATGTTTCATTCCAGGTATACAGTTTTCCACATTGTGTGAAGTAACACTACTGAAATTGTTCCACAACATTATATAATACATATGCAAGGAAAGGATCAGTGATAATATGCTAATGGTTAGTGCTCTATTCATTACTGCTATCAAGCTAGGAGGCCAAAACTGCAATGTTTACCTTCCTTTAAATTGTTTTATCACTTTCTTCAGTTGAAATTTTCATGCTCTGCTCAAATTTGCAAAACAAGAAATTTCATTTTGTAGAAGTAAGTAGTAGTTTAAAAGATATCAATATGCACCTGTTTTGTTTTTATAAATATGTTCAGGAACATAGTTTGAGTATATTTATATTTTCAAATTGATTTTACAACAGTTGTGTAGAAATTAATACCACATTAAAAAAACAAATGTTAAAGCTTAGTTTTTTTACCATCTTTAAAACAAACAAGATTAAACAAGATTAAATTTCATTCATAGACACATGCATACACACATGTAAATGTTCTTAAAGCATTTTCTAAATATTCATCAATCAATACTTAATAAGTATCTTTGTACCATGTATCCCATGCATAGTTTAAACAATTGATGGCTTTGTAGAACACACACACACACACACACACACACACACACACACGCACACACGCACACACGCACGCACATGCACACACACACACACACACACACACACGAGCAAACACACACACAAACACCACTCACCACAGACAATGTTACACTTCTTCACATGCAGAGATGTACTACACACGTGTTACATAACTCTCAGGACTTTTATTTTAACAAGCCATGACATTCAAACACAAGTTATTTTAACATAACATGGCTGACAGTAATCTGTTTTTAAATTAAATAATAGTTGAAATATTTAGAGTTCTCTTTTCTTATATATAAAATAAATCTACTACAATTTCCAAAGCACCTCAGATTGATGAGAAGTTTGAAATGATTTTGGAATGAAGCTAAAAACCTCCTAGTGCTTAGGGTGAATATATATATATATATAGGTTTGGATTGTGTTAAGGGCTTAGCAGGGTTGTGAGGAAGGGCAAAATATATAGTAGCAGAACCTGCTATATCCAATTAGAAATATTTCAGTATTTCAATAGAAATAACAAATGATCATTTATTCTTTAGTTATTTATATATTATTTTAATTATTTATAGTTGCATGTGTGAAAGAGGTATGTATATCTGTGTATTAAATTCATGTGTGTATGTTTGTGACTGTAAACATGGTTTACCTCGAGCACTTTTGGAACTGAGAAGACAAGCTGAGGTCATTATACAGCTTGCAACTTCTCTTTCTAGACAAGATCTCACTTGTGACTGACTGCTGCATGTGGCACGGCCAGTGTGTCTATCTTGTCCCTGCCTACCACATTTCTGTAGTTGCGTGATGATATTATAGATACATGGTCCACTGTTTCCATCGTTTAAATATGTTCCAGCTATTTGAACTTAGGTTACCAAGCATAGACAGTAAATGTCTGAAACATCTCCTAAGAACTAAATGACTTTGAATAACATACTGATATTTTTAAATATTTATAATACAGGTTTCATCCCAGAACCTGTTAGTTCACAGAAATGAATATACTACATAACTACTTAAGGGATGTTCCACAATATTTAGTTGTAATTAAATTTAGATGTGGGACTTGGAAGAAAATCCAGTTCTTATAGTGATTATCTTGGAAAACACAGGAACTCAACTTGTTACAGAGAACCAATAAAATAAATCAAGGCATGGTGGCACACATTTGTATTTCTAGACCTAAAAGGTAAAGACAGGTGAGAAGGCAGTCATGGTATTGTACTGGTTAACTCCAAAGGCACAAGGAAACTGAGATCTTGCCTTTAAAATAATGCATGATAGTTGAGCAATATCATTACAGCATCTTATGTTTTCCTCTGGCCTCAACATAGACAAACAGACACATGTGTGCATGTGAATCATCACACACATGAATGCTGATGAGAAAGTGTAGATAGGTAGACTACTTGTCCTATAATTGAACATTAGCATCATATGCTTAAAGAAGAGCAAAACATTATAACTATCTAAATGTGACTCTACTCAGGCTCTGAACATCAAAGCAGGTTATTAAATTCTGATTTTTCCCATGACTATTCTCTTTAATAAATCTCAATGTATCATCTTGTGCATGTCAAATTGTGATGGCAGCAACACATTCTTTCAAGTGTTATTTCCTTAACACAGAGTTTTCCACTCCTGTTGATGTGGACACAATAGTTAAGAACTTAATTTTATGAAAGCACAATTCATATTTATCATGGAAGATTTACATACAATTTCTTATTTTCACGATGTATTTACTAAGGCCCTGTAGTGCTTCTAATGACCCTCACTTTCATGTATTCTCTCTGCCTTGGATATGTCTCAACATTCAGCTGTACCTTTCTACTTGAAACAATATGGTAAGTCTGGGAAACAAGGCAAGAGTGAGAACCTGCTTTTCACAACAATTCTATTTAAATTTTACTCTTATGTTTTACAATTAGTTTTTATTGGTGAAATAATTCCAGAAGTAACAGATATGAAAGTGTAGGATGTAAATCTATGAAGATGCCTTGAATGCTGCCCCAAAGTGACTCTGTGGGGAAATAATTTTTATTACATTTAGAAACCAGGATTTTTAATGTTTAAATTATTTTAATGAGTGGGGATATTGTTATTAACAACCAACTTTACTAATACTGTAACTATCTCATTCCCTAGTTGCCAGATTCTCTCTCTAAGCAGTAATTATCCATAAAATTTCATGTAAAATCTAAAGTTTTAAAATAGCAATATTCTTTTTTGATGACATTTTAAAAAGGATATGTTCACTTTAATTTCTGAGTCAACTTAACACAAATATTTTCTCTCTTATTTCTCATAATGTCAGTTTTCTAATTAAGATTTTTGTTCACCATCTGTTCTTGTTTTACTAGGTCTGTTAGAGAATTAAAATGTATCCTAATGGACATTTTCTTAAGCACCAAATCTTTTATTCACTGGCACCATCAACAAAAATCAATAAGTGAAGAAAACATGACTATTGATTCTAGATTTATCACAATAACAATATTTTACAGTTTATGTCTTTCTCCTAAAAATTATGTGTGCAACATTTTCAATAGCTACTTTCAAGTCATGCATCTTACGTTACAGCCAAATGCCTTAAATCAGCGAAATTTTGCCCAGTGCATTTGCAATGCTTTGCTCCTAGTATGCTTACAAATACAGACTATGAAATTCCACTTTGATTTTTTCTGTCAAACCCTGTTACTCAATAATAAAGCAGGCATTCCTGATATTTTTGTATACTAGAGTCATCTAAATAACTGACTCTGATTTTTGCATATGTAACCTAATTGGAAGTTGAATGGATTAAGGGCAATTATAACAATGGATACATATCATTGAGTGTCTCACTAATAAGTTATCTAATAGCTCAATAGTAGTCGTAATGTGTACATTCAAAACATGTGGACCTATTGAACGCTGTGACTTAAAGTAATAGGGAAAGTTGCATAACATTGTGTGCTGTTTTCTGGTTCATTTTCCAAGTGTTTAGTGATATTTCAGGAATGGTTTATGTTTCCTCAATATCCTGCAATGTTTAGGAAAACTTTACTGATTGTATCTGAGATGAAAGTGTTCTGTTATTTTGTCTTCATTTTGGTTAACACCCTATTCCCTCTCAAAAGTGCTGTTTCAAGTTTTTTGCCTTTATACCTCACATATCAGTGTATGTTATAGCCTCAATCGAAAAATAATATTCATCTATGTATGCTTTAACCTGACTCTACCTGGAATGCCAGCAACTAGAAGTAGGACATCCCAGAGTCAGAGGATAGAACTGAACACAACTGAAAAAAAAGTCAATGAAATGATTTCTAGAGATATTTTTTAATGCATAGATTTGTGCCTAGCCGAGATAGCATCATCCAGCAAGTGATGGGAGAAGATGTAGAGACCCATAGCCAAATACTAGGAAGATAGACAGGGGAATCCCATAGAAGATGGGGAGGAAGGGTTGTATGAATCAGAGGGGGAAAAGACATAAACAGAACATACACAAAGACCAATAAACCTGTGCCCATAGGGGTTAACAGAGACTGAAGTGATAAACGCAGGCACTTCGTGCATCTGAGCAAGGTCTTCTGTACATAACTTATGTTTGCTTGGTTTGGTGTTCTTATGAGACTCTCAACAGTAGGGTTGGTGGTGTCTTTGACTCTTTTTTCTGCACTTGGACCCACTAGGTTGACTCATCCAGCCTTGATGTGAGAGTTTGTCCATACATATATTGTAACTTAGTAGACCGTATTTTATAGATGTCCCTGGGACGATAGAACTTTTATTTGAAGTTAAATGGAAGAAAAGTAAAACTGGAGGAGAGGGAACTTAGGAGGAGGGACTGAGAGGAGTGGAGGGAGGGGAAGCTGCTCTCAGGCTGTAATATATAAAGAAAAATAAGCAAAAAATATTGAAACAAAATTTACATTGTGTATATAAAATCTGTTTTACATTTATAATTTTTCCATATAGGTAATCTCTCTCATCTATCTATCTATCTATCTATCTATCTATCTATCTATCTATCTATCTATCTATCTATCTAACATGTATCTATTTATATACTTAGAAAACACTTGAAACTTTGTTTAGTATATTTATTTTTTAATTTTAAGAGTCTTATTAATATTCTAGTGTGTCCAAAATGTATGTTTACACTTAAGTAATAAAGTTTAATTTTATATATATATATATATATATATATATATATATAT
>NC_034597.1:79634527-79663977 GCF_900095145.1 Mus pahari | reverse complement strand
TGTGTGTGTGTGTGTGTGTGTGTGTGTGTGTGTTTGTGTGTGTGTGTGTGTGTGTGTGTATTTCTTAAGAAAAAAAGTTTATTTGACGTACGCATTTATGCATGTCATAAACCACTATTAAGGAAGTCAGATCAATATCTTATTGCAGGAACATGTAATTAGGAAAAATAGAAGATAACTAACTCTTAGTTCTCTCTCTGGCTTACTCTCTTTCTCTTGTTCAGTTGATTTCCTTATCCAGCTCAAGTACAGCTGCCTAAGATGGTACTGTGCACAGTGATCATTTCCATATTAATTATCTTTTCCAAATTAATTATACAAGATGACAATGTTTCATGACTTGCCCACAGTCCAAACTGATCTATATAATTCTTTACTGAGGATCGCTCTTCTCATGTGAATGCAGCTAATAGTCATTTGATGATATAAACTAACCAAGACATCTTGCAATGTTCGCATTCCAGCAAGTGATCAGATTTGCTTTCTTTGCATAGCTATACTTTGTTTGCATATGTTGATACAATGTTTAGAATGTATAATTGTAGAAATATTACATAGAATTAATTGTTTATTATGGGCTTTTTCTCTGAACTACATATTGGGATATTATACATATTGCATACTTGGAATATTTAATACTTTGATATAAACATCTTATTTCCTCCTATGTACACCTATGGAAATAACTATCTCTGTATTAATAATTTGGCATGTTTTATATCATATGTATATAAATATATACATGGCTTATTCATTTCATTTAGTATTATCCTGTTCATCATTATCAATACTGTATCATTATCAATACTTCCATAAAAATGGAAGAATTTTTTTCCTGCAAAAGTGATAGGCTATTAAAAAATCTATTACTAGGTAAGAGAAAACTTTTTTTTGAGATGTTGTTCAAATTGGTCCCCCAAAAGTACGTATAGGGTATTGCCATTGCCTTTAACTGGTTTTTATTAGGTGAGGGCAAAGCCTTTCCAGCTAAAGACACAACACACTTTGGACTCGGGGCATAGAAGGTTTGAACTGTATTTCAACTGAGAACCGCCTCCCTGAGGAACAGTTTTCCCAGTGTTAGAATATCCTACCAAACTGTCAAAAGAGGATAGTCCTTAACAGTTCTACCCACCTTGAATTCTTAAAAATCTCAATAAAGACTAAAATGATGAGATACCTCTAAGTGTGCCAAAGTGGCAGCTCCACTTGGAGGGTAACAAGCCACTGTCTCATTGAACACAAAGCCTGCTTAAGGAAAGGTAATCGTGCCTGGTACTGTAAACCTAATGAGCTATTTGTATCTAGAAAGTTGATGTACTATCACTGCCTTCCTAAAGCATGACAATTCCTTAATGGATTCTAATTATTTCAAATATACCTACAGATAACTGTAGCTTTCTCATCCTTCATCAGAAACTACTTTTTGCAAAATATCAAAAGAAAGAAAGAGCCCATTAGAGAAATGTCTGAAATATATTTTTACCACTCAACCCTTATACCTCCTATTTAGAGTACTTCTCAATATCTGAGTGGTGTGTTGGTGTTGAGAGACTGAGGGAAATGAAATTTGCTATGAAATTTTATGTTCTATATATGACTGTGAAACTAGACCCATGAAATCTCAAGAGTATGGCCCCATAAACAAGATTTGAACAAAACAATGCCAATAGATATAATGATGTGGAAGGACAAAAACCTCATATACCCCACTTTAGATGAAGAGCTATAGGCAAATACCTTCTGAGAGCAGAGTCCTTAGGCTTCCCCATAGTCTCTAAATGATTATTCCCTACCAAGTAGGGAGTCATAAATATATACAAAGTAACAACACAATGTAAACTAAAATAATTGTACTTATATATTTGAATGCACAATAAACTAACAATGATAAGTTTAAAAATGAAGCCATAGATTTGAAAAGGGATAGTCATGAGAGTGTTGCACACAACTTTTAAACCTGTGATATAATATCTTCTATTCCAATAAGCAATGAACTGTTTTGATATATGTGTATTTTTCATATAATAATTACTTAAAATTGGTGTAATGTATTGTAAAACAAACTCACTAAATGATATAATTTTTGCTAGATAAGAATGATTATAATTCACCTGGAAATGTTACATTAATCATATAACAAGTAACTTACATGTCATTAAAGCTAAACTTTAGGAAGCTTTCCTATTTAAAGTATTCTGAAACTATTTTACACATGCTATTCAATGGTATATGTTTATTCTTATTTTTTTAAAAACTTTTATTGAGTGCAAAACCTTATTTTGAAAGATGAAATAAAATTATAAGTTACAGAAGACATGTTCAATGTCTAATAAGAGTCATTTTCCCAGAGAAAGGAAGAATGAATATTGATCCAATAAGGAAGATAATTGTAGCTTGTGAGACTTGAATGGGAATAAACAAACAAATGATAAAATCCACGAGCATATAAAGTATATTGGTAATTGATTTGAACAAAATGATTAAACATGAAATACCATCTTAAAGATTACTAAAAGGTTTCCTAAGAATCAAGAAAATATAATGCATACAAAAATCCTACAGAAAGTCAACAGTCATCCAAAGCACAAGAATATTGCAGCTAATGTAGGTATTAGTGAATATAAAGTAATAAGAGAAAACTAGGTCAGAGGGAAATTTTCAGGACAATGGACAGTGATCTTTGTTTTAGTGTGAATGGAGAACTTTGTGACAATAAGAACATGACACGAGTTGCTTCACAGCATCCTTCCTATTCCTAAATGACAGGACATTGTTCAACAAAATATACCTTCTTTTAACCATTCTGTAAATGAAATATATTTCACTGTTACTACTATACTGTTGTTAATGGTTTTCCTTCGTGAATTTAATATTTTCAAATTGCTAACATTTCTTTTCTACTATTCTAATTACTTCTTATGCATTTGTGATATTAACATAATTAATTCATAAGAATACTTAGTATGGAACAGTGGTTTAATTCTTGCTGTAGTGGTTAGATTGCACCAAAAAAGTAGCATTCTGACATCTTACTCACTGAGCTGCACCTGTTTGTCTTGGCCAACCCTAACTATCTAGCAGTGCCATGTGTTCACTTATGACCTGTCCAAATGTTACAGACTGGACATCTGCTTGTATGCTATATAAACCCAGCTGCAAGTTGCAAATCTGAAACTACTGCTGAAAATTAATGAAGTAATGGTATGAACTTCTAAAAACCAATGATATTTCCACTATAAAAGAATAAGTACTAGCCAGACAAAGAAACATAATATAAGTTTGCTTTTGAACCTCAAAATGTGTGTTTTTGATCAGACCAAATCTTGAACAATGATTCTTCATTCAGTTCACTTATATTACTAAAAACTACAATAGAAGAAACAAAAGTAAATTGTTATTACATATAAATTATTAAAGTATAAAATAAATTATTATGATAGTATAGTATATTACTGGAACATCATTTGTTTGAACTTTACCACTAATCAGAAACTTTCAAATTTTTAGAAGCTAGAAGTAACTTGAATTTCTTATATTAGTGACAAATGACCTAAATCAAAAGTACTTGAGATGCATATTCATAAAGCAATTTGTATACTAATGTTTATGACCACTAGGGAACTCTTGATATAATTATGTTAATTCACAATATGTTACCCAATGTTCTCACCATACCACTGATAGCTTACATGAAAGTTAATATTTTATTTTAGGAATGAAGAGCGAAAAGAGTTGCACAATTAATTAAATAGCAGTTATATATCAGGAATTGCATACATATAACTAAATATAAGAAAATTGAGAGAATGCAACTGAATTAACCACTATATTTGTAGCTATATATATTTATATATATATATATATATATATATATATATATATATATATATATACATATTTTCACTAAAACTTACCATATGATATTTTAAATATAGATGTACTAGATATGCTCATATTGGTTGCCTAAAAATTTCATGACAAAAACATTTTTCAATTTGAATGGATTTGTGTTGTTCCATCTTTTCCATTTTTAATTTGTCTTGATATTTTGTGTGTATGTGTGTTTGTGTGTTTGTGTGTATTGTGTGTGTATATACTAGACAGATAAAATAAATGAACTGACAAGCTCTTGATCAGAGTTCAGCATTAATTATTTTAAGACAATCTGTGTCCTTAGCTATCATGACATGGAAATCAAAACTACTTCGAGATTTCTTCTTATACCCGTGAGAATGGCTAAGATCAATAAAACAGATGACAGCTCATGGTGGTAGAATTTTACATGAGGAGGACACTCACCCCAGCTAGTAGGCGTGCAAAATTGTAAAGTCACTGATGAAATCAATGCAGCAATTTCACATGAATGTGGGAATGTACCAACCTACCTACAAAGTAATTTTTATCACCTGGGCAAATACCCAAAAGACACTCTGTGTTACTGGTTACACACTTACCCAAACATGTTCACTGCTGCTCAATTAAAAGTATCCAGAAACTGTAACAACTCAGGTATTCCTAAATAGGAGAACAGAAAACAAAACAAAACAAAACAAAACAAAACAAAACAAAAACAAAAACCAAAAAACATAGTGCACTTATGCACAGATTATTACTCATTCTTTGAAAAAAATGTCATAAAGAAATTTGCAGGAAAATGGATAAATGTAGAAAAACAAACATCCTTAGTGAGTTAGCCCAGGCCCACAAGGACAAACATGGTGAGCATTCTCCAACATGCAGAAATTAACTGTTATGTCAATGATAATCAAACTGCAATACCTCCAACACACAGAATGGTTATAGAGTAAGGGATTAGAGGTGACAGACCTCATTAGGAAAGGAAAATAGTATTGATGATTATATATGGGTTGAGGGGGGATGTAATGGGACAATCAAATGGGGAGAGGGAGGCATTAGGAGAATGACTGAGAAAGTACATTAAGTGGCAGCTAAAATTAAGGGTTATTTGAGGGGAAGTATGGAAACAATACAAATATATATATATATATATATATATATATATATATATATATATTCAAGCACAAAAGTGATCTAAATAAAATAATTAAATAATGGTGATCTACTGTCACAAATTGATACTTCTTGGACAAGGATTGGGTTACATCTAATTCGTGTTTTCTCTAAAGGGATAAAACCAAAACCCCCAAAGCTGTTTCTAAGACAAATATAACAAAATGATGCTTTTAGGACCAGGCTTGGGTTACATATAATTTTTGTTTTCTCTGAAGGGGACATTTGGGAATGTTTAAACAACCAAGGCTATTTCCAAGACAAATAGGATGTTTTCTACAAACCGTCAACAAGACCTCTTTCCGGAAGACAATACCTACTCAACTTATGTAACATGCACAAATCATATTGGTGCCTAAATACAGCCTTTACTCCTAGGTTCTAGCATCTTTGGTATAGGGAGATTCTGTGCAAACTACAAAAAGAGAAGTTTAAACGTGAAACCACCCACAAACCTTTCCATCTATAATGATGTCCTCCTTGAAATGCTGACACAACGCTGTGGGGATAACCAATCAATATCTTATTTGGCTTAAGATATATTCCACATGATTGTTTCCCATACCAGACACCACTTGGGTGACCAAGAACCAAAGACTAGATTATCCAAAGACCTGGGGTAAAAATCAAATACCAAACCAAGAGGATGATTTCTATAATTGACACTTATTTACATTCTGCTATACTAACCAGAGCAGTGTCTTCCTTGGCCATTATCAAAGAGGCTTTCATCTACACCAGATCAGTACAAATACAGAGATCTATGACCAGATTTATCTAGAAAGTGAGAGTCCTTGGAACACTCATGACTAAATGGGATATCTCCATTAAATTCCTCCCCACAAATCTCATAGTGCCCAGTGGAAGAAGGGAAAGAAAGATTCTAAGAGCCAAGAGGCATGGAGGACAACAAAAAAAAACAAGTTCTTATAAACCAACAAAACTCATATGGACCCACACAGATTGATGCTGTATGCATAGAGACTACAAGTTCTAAACCAAAAGAGAGCAAGCCATAGCAGGATATAAGAGTTATCCTTCATTACTACTAATTACAGGTTCCTACAATAAGGTATTGATCTGACTTTCCTCAATGGTGACTTATGTCCAATGTCAGTCAAAAAAACTATTTTGTTCCTAAGATTTTATGGTAAATGTCATGTCACAGAAGGAGAATGAAAATAGAATGTATTTGTTATTTCAAAATGCGTATATATGCTATATGCTACGTGGTATGTGGTATGAGGAATTATATATATTCCAGTTTGGTAATTTATTTTTATGGGATACCTGAGGGTGCAAATGAATGGGTACCTGTTTCTTGTGGCTTCTCTCAGGTTTTCTTTTTTCTTCTGCTGGTTTTTCTTGTCTAACTCCAATGTTATAGATTTCTTTTTTTTATTTCATTATGTTTTATTTTATTATTATTACTTAGAGGCCTATTCTTTTCTAATAAGTATGATAGATCAAGTAGATCTCGTTTAGATATGAAGTAAAGAAAAAAAAGAGGGATTAGAAACCATGATAAGAATATATTATGTGTGAAATAATCTATTTTCAATTTAAAAAGAAAAACTCATTTTAAAAAGAAACAGAAAATCTGGTTTATTTTGAAGATTTTTATTCATTTTATTATATATTTTATTTTTTTAATTTTGATAATATTCTTCCCCCCTCCAGTTCTTCAAGATCCTCTATTCCTCTTAAACTACCCAACTTTAATAAATTTCTCTATGAACAACTACAAGACAAAAACATCCAAGTTGGAATTCCTCTGAAGCAAGAAGCTTTTGTTCACTGTATTCTAACATAATGACAAAGAGGTCAGTCACCAAAACTGTGCCAATATCTTATACATTTTAATAAATTAAGAAAGAAATATATTTCTCTATTAAAGAGTCCCATGGCAAGAAGACTGTGGTTAAAAAATGGTGTGGATGTGGGTTGTGGGTAGACTAGGAAAAAAAATCAGAAAGTCACAGAATTTTAAAATATTTCTCATCCAAGAAGAGGGCATTTGATCTGTTGTATGCTAACATCCTTGTAACTACAACCCTATATATTAAATCTAAAATGAAAAACATGGTTTACATATATCTGTGTATTAACTACTTCTATTACTGTTGTGTGAAACATGCTTCCCAATGTTGTAAAACAGAAACAAAAATATGGATGCATCTTAAAGCTATAATATGTTGTATTGACCCAATAAAGTATACGTTTGTATTCCCATCATAAAATGGAACACATAGTTTGTGCTATTCAAATAAGTAGTCCAAGGATAGGGTTTCATAGCTCCTGGCGTACAAGTTGTCTCAATTATATTTTCTACCAGGTGAGGAATGTTGTAGATCATTATATTCTGCAGTAGCTTCTACCTGAAGTTTGATTTATTACCACTATTACAGTCTCTCCTCCACACTAAGGAAGTAGGTCTCCTGTTGCTCTACTCTCTCTGACACTGCCCAAACTTTTTATTGTTTTTCTTTTCATCTCAGCTTTGCCTTATGTGTTGAAATAATAAGGCTAAAACATAAAATACCAAAATATTATTTATTTTATTAATTTTATTACTTTTATATTTTTACAGTCCAGTCATTGCCCCTCTCCTGCTCTGCCCTCCCAGTTTCTTGCCCCATTCCTCCTCCCTTCTATTTCCAAGAGGATGTCTCCAGCCCCCCAGCCGACCTTCCCACTCCTTGGGGCCTCAAGTCTCTTGAGGGTTAGGCTCATCTTCTCTCACTGAGGCCAGACCAGGCTGTTCTCTGCTGTATAGGTTTATGTTGGGGGAGGGGGATTGGGGGGAATCTGTTATATAATGCCTGGTTTGTGTATCACTGTATGAGAGACCTCAGGGTTCCAGGTTAGTTGAGACTGCTGGCCTCCCTATGGGGTCCCCTTCCTCCTCAACTTCTAGAATTTCCCTAATTCAATCAGAGGGTTCAGCATCAGCAGCTTCTTCTGTCCATTGGTTGGGTGCAAGTATCTGCATCTGACTCTTTCAGCTGCTTGTTGGGTCTCTCAGAGGACAGCCATGCTAGGCTCTAGTCTGTAAGTACACCAAAGCATCAGTAATAGTATCCTGAATATTTCTGAAGAACTTTAATTATCAATGTAATTTCTGTGGACTTTTCTCTCAATTGAAGGTGATTAATTTCCTTCTTTTCTGTAAGCATTTTCTTAATTGTATTCCCATTGAAAGGGGTACAATTCGTAAAGTCAGATACCCTTACATATGTGAATGGAAGTCAATATGCACAACTTATGGATTATTAACCTATGAGAGCAGTCACAGTACTAGAATATTTATCTTTGAAATCATGTTTTATATATTATTTCACTTTAATTTGTAGGCAGCATATAAGTATAAATTATTTGCTAAATGAAGAAAAATAGATATACACAGCTACAAGCTTGTAACATAACTCATTCCAACCCTCAAAGTTTATTTAGGTAAAATAAACATTTCTAAAGGCTGACACATTCTGTAAAATGTAATGGATATTGTTCATAAAATATCAAATTAAAGAAATGTATCTATGGAAATGCATAATAAAACAAAAATTAGTAAAAAGTTAAATATTTAATTTTATTATACATTTTATATATACTGTACACACACACACACACACATATATATATGTATGTATATATATATATATATATATATATATATATATATATATATATATATATATATATATATATATATATATATATATATAGAGAGAGAGAGAGAGAGAGAGAGAGAGAGAGAGAGAACAGAAGGGGACAATGTATACCAGTTAACTAGATTACAGGAAAATTGGGAGTTTCTGATAGAGGCTTTGGAAGCCAATATATATCATTTGGAAAAACAGTAATTTTAACCCCTATTTATCACTAAGCCATCTCTATAGTCACATTAGTGAACAGTTTTAAAGCATTTATCTTTCTTGTAACATAAAGTTAAATTCTGTGTTTCCAACAAAGTCAACATAGTTTAAAAAACATAATAATGTGTTTTAAATAAAGCCAGTCAAATACAAAGAAATAACAAAACATGATGAAAATACTGTGTGTTTCACATAAAATCCAGCAAGGAATTCAGCAACACAAAGGATAATTCATCCAGGCAACATCATATATAATTTTATGCCAGTAGAAGTAAAATGAACAAGACTAGGAAAAAAACTAAAGAATATACTTTTACTTTCTAATGGTTCTACAGAACTGGAATTCCAAGAAGTCTCAGTAGCTTTAAGGGGTGTTCTTTCTTAAAAGATGGCACCTCATTATTATGGATTGTATGTTTCCATGGGGAAGAGCAGACTGTCAACACAGAGGCTCATATGACATCATTAATCCTTCAGAGAAAAGCAATTATGTCAGAAAAAAAAAACTTCTAAATTCTCACCTCAATATCATTGCATCGGACAAATATTACAACACATGGGTAATACATTGAAATTGTAATGTGCAAATAATCAATAGTAGATAAACATATAAAGGAATAACAACTTATTGTTCTTTATAAATCAATAGGTAAGGACAAATCAAAGGTGCTAAACCTCAATATTTCTGGAAAAAGTAGATTATATATTAGAAATATTTCCAAATGATCAAGAATTATCAGCTCTAATATACATGATACTCATGACACATTTGATTGCAATCTTTTGCGACTCCATCCAGTGTTGATTACATATCTCTAATCAGCATGGAAGATTTATCTTGGACCTTTATGCACTAGAAATCATAGTGTACGTTTAAGTTTAAGAAGGAAATCTCCTGTTTCTTAATTCCATCTCTTTTAGCTGCTTTTAGGGCACTGTATATATGTTTCTGTCAAGCTCAATTCATTTAATAATGACTCCAGTATCCTTTCCTGATGGCCTAAATTTGATTAAACATCAGGTGATGACTCTTCCTGGCTGCAAAGATCAGATTCATTTCCAGGATGTCCCGTTTCTGTCAACAAATAATCTGAAAACTCATCATTCCTTACACCTTATTCTACTTCGGGTGAACAAATTTCACATTGTGTGGAAATGTCAGCTATCTGTTAAATTGACAGCAAGGTGACTTGGATTTAATTTGCCGTAGTCATATATTTCAGAGAAAGGACTCAGCAACAGATAACTTCAATCCTCAAACGTTAAATAGCATCTGGGAGAGGAAAATTTTGTATATCATTAAACTTAGTATTATCATTGAAATGCAGATAAATGTTACACTTTGGTTAAAATCGCTAGTATCAGAGAATTAGTGTATAGAATATCTGGGTCACTAATATTGACAAATTTCCTATGTATATTTGGTTCTTTCAGAAAAGTGGATTAAAGGCAAGTTCATGTATTCTGAGTATGAGTACTTATAAATATACAGAGTATAATTTAACTTATTATATAAGCATATTGTATGTTTAGTATTCATGGATATAAGCAATAGTGACTCTGCTATTTTCACTGTCAAAATAGTTCACTATGTTATTGAGAAACTTCTATCAAGTTGTCCATATTAATACTTTCAATATGATATTTCAAAATATAAACAACATATTCACTGATCAAATCCACTCTTCTTTTATCTATTTATTTCTCTCTGCCATTACCAACTTCTAGCAACTTCTAAATCCATACAGATATTTTTACTGTGTCAGATGAGGGGAAAAAAAAAAAAACTCATTATATTTTCATGTCCAAGCTGGGCTTATTTACCTAACAATAGGGTCTCTGTTTGCTTCCATTTTCTTCTAAAGTATAGAACTTTACTATTTTTTGTAGTTCAACAGCATTCTTTTATGTTAATGTACCACACTCTGTTTTGACTATGAGTCAAATCATTTCGTTGTAAATTTTTCATCATCATTTGACTGCTTCCTCCAATTTGTTTCCAATTCCTAGCATGAAATTTCAGGATGGTGCCACAAAACTCTGAATCTATCATTGATTATACCCACTGCTAGCATTACGAAACTGTCTTCTCTAGGTGATCCGATTCAAGTGCTGAGGATCTAATAGTCAAAACATGAATCTTTTGTTGGACAATTCTAGTTCAAAAAATGAAGTAAATCAGTGGTCCTTGAAATTATGTGATGCAAAGCATATGTTAGCCCCTTGGGGGGAGCAACACTGTCAACTGGCCAGACCACCCGGAGCTCCTAGGGACTGGACCACCAAACGAAGAGTTCACATGGAGGGGCCCGTAACTCCAGCTGCATTGGTGGCAGAGGATGGCTTGTTGGACATCAGTGGGAGGAGTGGCCCTTGGGCCTGAGGGGTTTCAATGCCCCAGTGTAGGGGGATGTTAGGGTGGGAAGGTGGAATTGGGTGGATGGGTGGGGAAGCACCCTCATAGAGGCAGGGGGAAGGAGATGGGATAGGAGATTTCCAGAGGTGAGACTTGGAAACGGGATAACATTTGAAATGTAAATTTTAAAAAAATTCAATAAAAATATAAAATAAAATAAAATAAATTGATTTTTAAAAATCAGATTACTACATATAAGAACTAGGAAATACAGTTTTAAAATCTCCTGGGGGTGATGTTCTCTTTCCATTTAATCTAGTTCCTATATTAACAAGAAAGTTTTTGCTGAAGTAATTATACCCTTTGAGAATTAAATCATGTCTAGTACTTAACTCACAGAAAATCAAATAAATTTGAAGAAATAACTCAAATAAAAAGTTAAGAGAAATTCAAACTATTAGTAACAACTTATAAAATGTTAAATTATAAAGTTTTCAGATAGCTCCATTATCTTATCTGCTATGACTTTTATATAGGGCATATGGCCTTCAAGGACAGACAATACAATGAAGATAAGATATTCTAGAAATAAAACAGGAATTCTAGATTAACTTGTTTTTTTATAGATGTTGATGATAATACAGATTGCAAATTTCCCTTAGTATTTCTGACATAACAGATGCAGAAAACATTAAACATTAAGTTGAGGTAATATGTAAAAGTACACACTATACACATGTGTGTACATACATATATTCACATATATAATGTAGATTATATTGCTACTTAGTATTAATAGACAGTCTTGATATTTACCACCTGGCTTTCAGATGACGTATAATTTTTCCATGTGTGTTTGTGTGTGTGTTTGTATATCGGATCATTAATAAAGTTGTTAAAAACTTTCAGTGGAGTAAATTATTTGTATTTATCATTATATTTAATCAACCATATTAGAAGTGTTTTTATAACTTTTAATTATTTTCTCAAAAACTTAAATATATGTACTGATGTCATCAGAGGAAAATAAACTGTTAAAATTAATAGATGAAATATTCTGTCAACTTGTAATGGGTCTAACTTGTTGCTCTCCTGGTTCTGTATTCATGGACACAACTATTGCCAGGTAAATGATAGTCAACAAAAACATATGTTTATTGTTAGCTGTGTACGTAAATTATTTGCATCCTGCCTTATTGCCTGCCTGAATTCCTAGCACCACGTAAACCAGGTGTGATGAAGCTCATCTCTATCCCATATCATGAGAGGATGAAGCAGGTAAGTGACATTCCAATGTCCTGAACTGCATATAAACAAAGAAAATAATTTATTTGTATTGATCAAAGACAAGCAGTTTTTGTTATTGTTTCTTACATGGTATATTTTAACAGCTTAGTTATATGCCATTTATATTATGTGCTCTTAATATTTAGAGATAATTTAAAGTATATAGAATGGTTACCATATTTTACTTGTATAGAACATACTTTAGAGATTTTGTGTTCATGAAGGGTTCAGCACAGAGCCAATTTATAACAGTCACAGACCCTGTTCTTTAGTTGCAAAATGTTATATTTATTTTCATTCCACTGCTTTTATGATGTACAAAATTTGAATTTACAATATTAAAATATATGGATTATGAAATAAAAACACACTCAAAACCACGTTACACCAAAATTTATATGCGTTCTAATAATTAGCCTCCCCCCCCACACACCCCCAAAAAAGTTTCAAGAACAACCAGAAACCACAATGGGTAAAAGCACTTTCAATGTTGTCTGACAACTATCTCAAACTAATTGTACTCTGACTTCTCTACAGGTTACTACACGATATGCATATGCATATTCAAATGTGCACATGTACACACATATACACAAGGAAACGTATCTGCTTCCCTGTTCTCCACCTCCTCCTATTACTACTACAACTACTACTACTACTATTTATACTATTCATCTATAGATTAATGTATTAATTTATTTATAGACATGCTTTCAATGCATACTCCTATGGGCCCAGGAACACACCATGTGATCCAGGATTCTGGACTCAAACTCCTCAGAGAAAAGCCAGCGCTTTTCTGTTCCCAAGTACTGGGATTCAGTGTGTGTGTGTGCGTGTGTGTGTGTGTGTGTGTGTGTGTGTGTACTTGTGTGTGTGTTTATATGAACCCACATGTGTCATCATGAGTAGATAGAAGTTAGAGGATAACTTGAATCCTTGCTTCTCTTCTATCATTTGGGTCACCAGGATCCAGATTTCATCACCAGTCTTTCATCAGTTGCCTTTACCTACTGAGAAATCTTGGTCACCATGCCTGAATTACTTTGACACCAGCTCTTGTATTTCTGTTATTGCTCTAAAGAAAATCTTCCTAACATATTCAGAATGGTTATGACACATCTTTTGTACATTGCATTGTGTAACCACAAAAGAGATTAGAGTATTATTCTCCAATTAACAAAACCATACAGAGCATGTATCCTTTCAGCATTCATCACATAATTTCTATTTTGAAGTAGAGTTTTCAAAAGATAGAAGAAACACAAAATAATATAAAGGCATGTCACCTGTTCAGATTAAATTTACCTCTTAAAATGATTATTTTATTTTTTATTTGTATCATAGAATACTCCATATTTAAGACTCTGCCATATAGTATGTGATTTGGTACAAACTAAGATTTAAAGTTATATTTATGGTTATAGAGTAATTTACTGGTTTTAGGTAGAACATTTTATACTGTATGTCTATATTTACAAACCCGTGGAAGATAATTTCAATGAAAATAAAGACTGTGAATAACCATATATTTTGTTATAAAGTTAAAAATTCAGTACTAGAGATGGAGAGGAAGAGAGATATGGAGAGGAGAGGAAAGTATAAGAGAGAGATAATGAGACACATAGAAAATAAGAATAAACCATTATGTATAAGTTAATAAATATGTGCTCACATGTATGTAACATGCATACATACATATATGTATGAGTATGACTATATTTATATGCATATAAGTATATGTGTATAGACATATATATGTGTGTGTGTGTGTGTGTATACATATATTGAAAATGTCTTGTCTTGATTTCCTTTTCATGTGTTATAATATTTTGCTGTGCATTTTGTTCAAATATCCTAATACATTTTTTGAAATCTGATATGGAGTAAGACAAAGAAACATAATGTGCTGATTGAATGTGTTAGTTTGTTATTTTTATTGTAGTAATTGCTTTTTTGTTTGTTTTGTTTTGTTTTCTTGGTTATGTTATTTTCAGCAAGTAGGTTAACAGAGAAGGGAAAATAATTAGCTTCCATGACAGTATGTTGAATACATTTTCTGTACCAAAACGAGAAATTAATAAATAACTTGAAGTTGTTTGGTGCCTTTTATTTTGAACAATTACTTCAATATTTACTTTATCTTTGTGTGTGCATGTGTGCAAGCATTTGTGTGTGTGTGTGTGTGTGTGTGTGTGTGTGTGTAATACATGCAGATGCTCAGTGTTTATTAAAAAGGGCATTGGAATCTCAGCAGTTCTAGTTATAAACAATTCTGTATTGGTGGATATGGGCTCTGGATCTGAATTTGGGTTTTCTGAAAGGACAGAAACCTATGAGCTTCTTTTCAGCTGCCATGTTCTAGCATTTTAAAATGGCATCCTACTAACCAATTGTGCAAATATGTCCTTAAAATTTAATGAAACATAGGTGAAAATAGGACCAATAATAACAGAAAAAGATGAAGGAGTCCACATTGTTATGGTCCATTTTCAGTATGAAGTGATGTCCCATTTCTGAACTGCAGGTAAGCAGAGGCAGGATGTTCTCCTGCAACCCTTTCTCTCCTAGTTAGTGACTGATGATGGTAAATTTAAGGACTTGGAGAGTTAGAAAGTTACAGGTTTTCTGCTAAGGGTCTAAGTCTAAAACCAGTGCAAAACAGAAAAATCAAGCACCCTATTATTAATTATGTAGAAACTCTGGGTCATAAACCAATAAAATGCAGAGTTTGGGAAAGGCCAAGCTCTGGTTATTGGAAAAGGAGGAGTGAAATTTCTTGGGATAAGGGATTATAACATAAAAACCATTGCCACTTGGTACAACATTCACATTTACCTTTTCTCCATATTGGCATCCCTGTCTATAGAACCGTGTGTAAAAAACTGCTTTATAAAAACTAATAGTTAATTAATTATTTAACTAATTAATTAATAAGGTCTACCTGAAAGCAGAACATAGATACTTTATTTGTAATCCTGTTTAAGTAGGACCATTATAATTATGTTAAAATGAAATGAAATAATACCTGCAGAGAACTCCATCTTATAGTTTTATGGAAAGTGATTTTAGTAGAAATTGGGATGAAGAAGCTACAGTTATAAATGCTGATTAGTTTATATGACACTACAAATGATAACATGATTATATATAAGAATGAGAATGATAAATGAGATGAAGAAATCTCTGAGCTCTCTGGGGACTCATGGTTCTAACCACATATGTAGCAGAGGATGGCTTTGCAGGACATCAATGGGAGGAGAGGCCCTTGGTCCTGTAAAGGCTCAATGCCCCAGTGTAGGGAAATGCAAGGTCAGGGAAGCAGGAGTGGGTGGCTTGGTAAGGGAAGAGGGATGGGATAGGGAGTTTTCTGAAGGGAAATGAGGAAAGGGGGTAATATTTAACTAACACTTGATAATAGGTGACTAACACTTGCAAATGCACCAAGGTACTGCTATCCCTGTAAGGTTTTTTTTAGGCTACTGAGAGGCATGGTGTATTCTGCATCCTACATGAAAGCCACACTGCTAGCAGAAATGTGCCAAGTACATCTTTTGATGAATATACTTTCTATTGATCACAGTTGACAATTTGCTCAACAAAGGATCAACATATTCAAATTGTCTTTCTTCCACAACAGAAGCAGTGTTCTTGCCTTTCTGTGTGATGCCTATGATGCACACTTTAAATTGTTATCTCTAAATTGTTCATAGTCATGTGTTTAAAATTGCTGGTCTCTAACTGCTAGGTGTACAGGCTTTGATAAGCAGGAAATTTCTCAGTTTCTCTTAGACATAATCTTGTGGTTGATATATATGATACATGAAACAACTTATAGTAAAAAAAAAAAAAATGAAGTTCCTCATCAGAAGAAGCCCTGGTGCATATGGCAATATCAAGACAGGAGACTGTACTGTAATTTTCTTCAAGGTTTACTATTTAACATAATTATTGAGAGTGTTCATAAGTAAACATACTTGGATCTTATTAACTGTTCTTTTCACTCTAGTGTGTTGTAAATATATATTTACAGTCAAATTTCAAGAACCTACATTTTCATGCTTATCATAACCTCAGACATTATATTATTGAGCAAAATTATTTATCTGTGAATGTTAGTGATGGGCCCATCATCAAAAACTTTAACTTTATTATCAAATTTGACTTTATTTTCACTTCAACTGACTGAAAAGTGGAGTACAAAATACAGTCTTAGTGATGATTGTTTGCTTAAACTTTCTTCAGTCCCAGTCAGGGAAACACTTGTGTTGTCTATTCTCTGAGCTTATCAGAAGCTCTCTGAATTGTTTGCTTAAGCAGTAACAATGGAGAAACACATTCTGGGAACATATTAGCTGGTATCTTCTCCAGATGGCAGTCACACTATTAGCAGCAGGGAAGCACACTTAAGCACCCAGCTTGCATCCAATCCAGTGCAAAGATACTCTAAGAGAATATCTAAGTTTGGTCATCAATTAAACTCACTCTGAGGTGCTATTAAGGTATAATATATTGTCAGTTCAGCTAAATTACACTCCTACGCACAAAGGCTTCATTTGTCTTCTGTCTTTAGCTCCCCCTGTTGGCAATATCATGCTGTTTACCTACTGCATATGGAATAGTACTCAAGCATTGGCAAATAACTCATCACCTGCAAGGTCAACCCGTCTTCATATTTCTGTCCAGATGCTGTGAGTTCCAACTTTTTACACCATCTCTCACAATTGAAATACATTGGTAATAAATACATTCAGGGAGAGGATTGCCTCATTTAGAAGCCAAGTGAATTCTCTATCAGCATTTCTTATATTTCAGATCAGTCCTTCAAATAAATCTTCATGAAACATGGGTGGTTTTCATCTCTGAGAGTGTTAATGTCTAGCTGCAGTTTAAAATATTATATTGTGAGTGTTTTATTCAGAAGTCACTGCAGTTGATTAATCCTCCAGGAAACTTTGTGGGCAGTGAGTGGAGATGAATTCTAATGCTTTTGCGTGAACCTTCTTTGTTTTATCAGGTAAATTTGAAAACTGAATCCAGTATGAATAAACTTATGAGTTAATCCCGAAGTGTTAGAGCTTGTGAAATATAAGATATTAATGTTTATTCCCCATTTTCTTAGTAATCTGCCAGGAATATACATGTTAAAAAATATACTGGCAAATACCACAGCTCAGACACTGAACATTATACACTGTGAACTATACTAAGTCAATTAAAAAGAAATTTCATTCTTTCTTCACATCTGTCAAAGCACATTAGAAACAAGTAAATCATAAAAGCAGCTATATTACTCAATAGCTGCATTTCTTGCCTCAGTTTTCTTATAAATCACAACATAAAGAGCTTCCCATTCACCAACTGCTACTAGCAAAACTGTCTGTAAGCATATTCTTTATAACACTATGGGCATAAGCTGATTCTAAAATTGATAGTTTCCCATACCTCTAATATAGTATAGAAACCATATACCCATTCTGACCAAAGTTTCTTCTAATGGGGTGGGTGGTGAATGTTAATATTTGAATTATAATACTCTTTGATTAGCAGAGTTGGTATTTATTGGTAAATAGTTCTCGTGTTCATGGGATTTTATAAATAGTATGTGTTTATGATCGAAGGACAGCTTTGTTTAAATTTATTTCTATTTTATCTTTGTAGACAGATAGCAAATTATATTAAATGATAAATTTTTCTTTGATTTTCAAGTATGAATTTTCTGAATTTGCTTGCATCTTTCATCGTATTTACCTTAACTTAAGCTAAACTTATTTATAACTAGATTAAATGTAATATGTGTTAGTATATTAATCATGAGGTGTTCCAATACTTGTATATTATATTATTAAATTATATAAATATGGAGTTCCTTAAATAATTATCACTTAACATTATGAAAACATTTCAATCATTTTGGACTCTTGAAATAAATATTCATTTATGATCATATCCATGGTGAAAGATCACACCAGAATGTCTTGATTATGACTAATTCTGTGTTTCTACATCATATTTACCTTGTTTTCATCCCTACCTTTACCTAACTCCTCCCAGGTTCTCAGAACTCCTCTCTAATCTTCACACATAGCAGATTCATTTTGATGTTACTTAATTGGTGTAGATTATGTAATTTCAAACTATGCAATTTGTAGTCCCATTTGAAGCACATAGTAGCTAAAAGTTAATCAGTGGGAATCGAGATTTTTTTTCACATGCTATTCTCTGATAAAATATCTTCCTCTTTCATTCCTATTTTTGATGTTGTGGTCTAGCTGACATCTCTTTGAGTCTTAAGTTCCCCTATGACATAGAGATATATGTTGTGATACCAGCTATGAGGTTTAAAGCTCTGTTATTTAATATTAATAGAAATCTTTGCTAAATATATGTACAATTCTGTAATTTTATCCTGTTTTCAAAGCTTTTAGGAAGGTCTGTTAATGTATTCCATTACATTTGCCTTCCATTACATTTGTCTAAAATAATACTATAAAATAAAGGGAATTATATGGAGATATTTTAATATCTAAAAACATGACTATTCACTGTAACAGAGAAAATATATAAACTTGTAATTTTGACACACATATGATAGATATCACCCAATCATAAATGATTAGGAATTTAATGACCTAGATTATTTTCACTTCATAAGACAAGATGAATAATACACATTTTCATACTCAATTAGTTCAGAAGACTCAGGTATCATTTACTAAATTAATACTTTAATTAACTAAATTAATATGCTAACATCAAAGTAAATTTGATGTTATGAGCCTCTGTTTGTTAATCTTATTATTCCATATTTTCCTGATTCTTATATTTCTTAGATACTGTTCTATTGCTGTGAGGAGACACCAAGAGCAAGATAACTTAAAAGGAAGCAGTTAATTGGGGGCATGCTTACAGTTTCAGAAGATTAGACCATGAGCATCATGATGGTGAACATAGCAATAGGAAGGGTGACATCATGCTCGAGCAGAAGCAAAGGCCTCACATTTAATCAGGCAGAAAAAGAACTTGAGAATTGGCTTGGCATGGGTTTCTGACACATCAAAGCCCATCTCCAGTGACACTTCCTCCAAGAACCCTACATGTCCTCTGATAAAGCCATAGCTCCTAATCCTCCCCATACCATTCCACTAACTGGGAACCAAACATTCAACCATATGAGCTGTCGGGCCATTTGTGTTCAAATTATCACAATATTATTTTTTTAATAAAAAGTTTCTTGAATATTGTGCATTGCTACAAACATGAGTGGTGCAACAAGTTCATAGAAATAAGAAAAAAACTATCACTTATAACAATATGTTAAAAACAATATTTGACAAACTAAACCTATCAAATTAAAAGGAAAATTAAAATTACTTAGAGCAATAAACTAATATGTAGGAAAGGATTTGCCAGCACAGCATAATGAGAAAGTACTATCGGAGAATAGTCATTAATTCAATAAGGGTTCTAAACTTTTTCCTGGTCTCTTTACTATTTATTTTGTTAATGTGACATGTAATTTCTTAAAATCGTATGATATATTCTTTATCAAACTTGTTATTATAAGCTGGAAACATTTTGCTTAGTATTTATATTATATATCAGATGATAGCTTTCCCTCTAAGCACGTCAAACTTAAGTTACAACTGCTTTAGTTAAGAATTTTATATCATTTTTAAATTGGGAGATCAAAAATAAACTGACTTGATATATATTATCAAAATAAAGGAAATTAAATATTAATTAGCTTAATTTAAAAATAACCATAACCTATAATTTGAGATGAAAATATTTTTCATTTGTTGGTTTACTCGGCTTTATAATTTGTCCTCTCTGGAATCATCTTATATTTAGTGAGAATTTCTTTCTGGCAATGGTATAGTATTACAAATGTTATAGTACTAAATAGTACTAAGATCTCTAGAAACAAGTACAGTTGTTTTGCATTGTTCAGCAATAATATCCTAATATTCACAAAAGATCTGCAACTGAACACAACTGTTCAGAAAATCCAGTGACTACGAGAATAAAACTTCCAAAATAAGCAAGAAGAAAATTTGTTGTTCCACCCAGGTACAATTGTAGGGCTTTGCCTGATAATCTCCATTGTACCATAGAAATGATGCAAGCCGAGCAATTGGGAGTAAGGCCAAGCAATGTGAAAGAACAATAGAGGAGGTTGTACAATGACTTTGGCTTGTGTTTCTACTAGCTTGCACTTGTCCCACTCTTTACCTTGGGCTCATTTCTATGATTTTATTATAATAGTCAAATAGGTAAATGGATAACACTAAGATTAGTTACAGTATTTTAGGGCTGAACATGAAATATTAATTGGCAGCTTATAATTTTGTTTTCTACGACTAATTCTAGATTTGGATGGCTAATAATTGAAGATTTGACAGATTAAGAAGAGAATCATAAATACCAGTTTTGTGAGATGTTGTAGATTTATGATATCAAATTATCTATTATTCACTATTAATATTCACTATTCACTATTTTATTAATATTTATTAATATTTATTAATTTACTATATTATTCACTATTAATTACTCTTATCTCTTTATTAGAGATACATTTATTTTGTTCATAATTATGTGAATTTACTGCACATAACCTGAGTTTAGGGATTGTGATTTACTGAGCTTAACTCTTGGATGCATTTCTCTCTCTCTCTCTCTCTCTCTCTCTCTCTCTCTCTCTATATATATATATATATATATATATATATATATATATATATATATATTTCAAGCAGAAAAGGGCAAGTGGCTTTAATGTCTGCCATAAGATCATTCACCTATGGAGAGAAGATCTGAATATTAACATACGTATTGGTTTAATCTTTTTATCCTCACCATTCTTAACTTATAGCATCCATAGACATAAGGAGTCTGTGCATGTTGATGGTGAAATCTCAAACACTAGCAGAATGGATTTTAAATTTCTACTTCATAGCTTTTCTAATCTTGCTTATTTCAGATAAGTTTCAATGAAAGTTGTGGGACACCTATCTCCAGTAATGATAGTAAAGATGAATGGAGCATAGCACAAGCCTTCTAACTTTGTCAAAATAGTGGATGAAGCAAGCCCCCTGCAGATATTCAGAGGACCTGTGGAAGTGAATTGTATTTCACATTATATATAACAATTTCTCCATCTCTTTCAGATGCTTCCTGTTCGCTTTCCTTATGGCTTCATTTTGTTTTATCTCCCAAAGCAAATTTATGCCCCTGAAGCCCTGTCTCATGCTGTGCTTTTGGTGAACTCAAAGAGTAATAGTTATAATAATCTATAATATGTATTATCCCAATTCTTTCAAGTAGTATTTTATTCTTACTTGAAAGACTTTGAATTGGTGGTAAGAAATAACTGCAGGAGATATATGGCTCCCTTTATCTTCTGTGTTTTATTACAGTATGAAAACACTGAAGGAATTATGCTGGGTGATTTGGAGAGGGCGGAGAAAGCAAAAGTGAAACTAATGGAAGTCAGGATTGAGGGCTGTAATATTTCTGGTGCAATGTGAAGGAACTTATATTACCACGTGGTAATGCATGAGCGTGTGTTCAATTCAATGAACATGTCTACATTGTAGAGTTAAGCACATTAACAACACAGCAAGTATTTTTAGTTTATACCCCATTGACATTAAGTGAGTCCAGAAATTTAAATGCCTGAAATTTTGTACTGAAAATATTTAAGATTAAAGCATTTTCCACTAAAACTCACAGATATTTATAGAAAGAAATGTTGGAATATTTTTATTAATAATTAATCATATTATTTTATTAACTATATATTATTTAATCAGAATTGCATTAATTTGGTGCAATATACCTGAGTTTTTAGATTGAGATTTACTGAGTATGACTCTTAGATCCATCACTTCCTCTTAGAAATAATCTTGAAATTGATGTCTCTGCTTTTATGTGTGCCAGCCATGTTTTTTTTTTATGGTAGTCAATATAAAAGCAAAAAAATATAGTTTTTTTTACTCCATTTCAGATAGATTATTTTGTTAAAATACTTAAATTTTTCATAAACTTAATCCAAGTTATAACTTGTTGCTTTATGCTAGATTTTATCAGCTCTAGGTTTATTCAACTCAACATTGGACTATTTCAGTACTTAATGACTGGTCATTTTACTTGGCAGTAGTTTTTATTTATTTTTATATATAAGAAATATATATACATATTTGTGTATATATATATATATAACAAAATACATTAAAATTATCATGAGGTAAATTGCCATGTTCAAAACTGCAGTATAAACTTTGAGATTTTATTTAAGCTGACATTTTGATTTTATCAGTAGGAATCATAGTCCAGCAGATTACCTGCGACTGCAGAATGTTTCCTGCACAGAAGTGCACACTGTACCCTTGTCTGACACATTGCCTACATTTGTGCACACGTTTCTCAGGAAACATTTCACTGATTTATATAATCAGAACATCACACATTTTTCCTAAATTAACTCAAGGCCATAGTGTACATCTGACTCAGAAGTTAGAAGAACATGGGTTTAGTGTATGCTCATGTTTGTCGTTATAGAGCACAAATAAGCACAAAGATCATTGCTCCTATTTAGGAACAAAGCTACACAGGATCAGGGTCTGAAGTAGTATTTATTTTCATTATAAGACAAAGAAAACTTGCCACATGGTTTTCCTGTGTACTTAAAGTAATATGAATATATTTGCAAATATATCATAATGTAACACATTTCATTTCACTGAGAGCATTATAAATTATATATATATATATATATTCAATGTATATATTTTAATGCATTTTGTAATATATTACTTATATGTCTAAAATTAACAAATACTTCTGTCAAATACATTATGTCTAGTCATTAAAATTTGAGATATTCCAATATTATTGATGATTTTATATAAGGAAATCATTCAAATACTACCCTAAATCTGATAAATTTAATGTAATTCACTAACACACAAACACACACAAACACACACACACACACACATACATCTTGTATATTCTATCCTCTCAGGTACTTCGTGGAAGGTGAAGAGATGATGTGTTCAGTTGTTTACTTGATCACTTGTTTTATAATTCTGCCATTAGGCTCTTAGAGCTCCTTTTATTTTACATTTTTTATGAGAGTAACTTACCCTGGAATTAATGATTCTGTTGCACAGTTTCCTATAGTCAAGGAAAAAAATTAGTTATTTTAAAATCTTTGTACAGGAATTAAAAATATGTTGATGACTATAGTGTATGAGAGTAAATGACTTTGTGTGGTTACCCTATTAAAACAAAGAATATTGCATACATATGTATATGATCAGAATGGAATAAGAGTATAGTAGCCAGTGTGGTAGGATACTTGGCAAGAAGATATATAAAAAAGACAATAGACAATATGCTGAAACACTAACCTAAAATTCTATAATGTTAACACTATAGAAAGGAATGAAATAGATTTTAAAATGAGGGGAAACATTGGGAAGTGACAAACAAGGTTACCACCTTAGTTAAACTGAGAGATATTAGGCAGAATATATCAATTAAGTATCTGGAAACATGAATGACCGACAAAGAAAAAGGCTGAGCACAAGAACCTAATATAGAAGCCTTATCACTGGGAGAAAGTGAGAAGGAAAAGAAAGATAAGGGCATAAGGACCCGCAAGATGAAAGAAATCAATCCCACCAGGGATGTGTGTCTTGTCAGTTATAGGTGGGAGAGATGTTTCATTTCAGACAACAGGAAATGAAAGCATCACAGGTAAGTGCTGAATGACCGCACCAAGGGTTTAAATGAAACCGAGTGACCATACTGATAGTAATCAGAAAAAAAGAAATAAAAAGCCATCATGTAGGCCTGACCCAAGTGTTATGTAGTTTGGCATCTACATGGAATTACATTTTCAGAAAAAAATAAATTAAAGAGGACAGATGAGAATGAAATAAATTCACTTTGCTATTCCATAGAGTACAGCTTTTAAATAAAATTAAATTTGTTCTGAGATGTAAATTGCTTTTTAAAACTACTTTTCAGATATATTAGGTGTACTTTTGACCTATTGGATCCCTTAGTGTCCTGAGACTGAGGGAATGTAACTATCCAAAGCATATCTTCCTTTCTTCAAAAATCCATTCCTTCCCAGACACACAGACACACAGACACACAGACACACAGACACACAGACACACAGACACACAGACACACAGACACACAGACACACAGACACACAGACACACAATTTTATAGGAGTCAGCGTGCTTGGCCCTAGGAATCTAGAAATGAATTAAATGCAGAGTTTCTATCTTAAAGCTGTGAAGTTAAAAGAAACAAGAGAACAAAGCCGTGGTGGTCAGAGATAAGGAGTAACAATCATTAAAGCCAATGATAAATGTTCTCAATGATACATGCAAGAAGAGCGTGTGGAGTGGGGAGATTTGGGACAGGATAACATTCCAAATAGGAGTAGAGGGCAGCAAATAAGCAAAGGAATAAGAGAACATCTGAGAAAGCACAGACCTCATTCTATTTATATTTCAATGAAAAATAGACTGATATTTATTAATAGATCATTAAAAATTCTTGTCCATTCATACCTTTTGTGTTTATTATTTGCTATGAGTTTTGGCTTTATTTTTAAAAGGAAATGCTACACAATCAGCAGCAGTTAGTTTTTGTTTTTGTTTTTATTTTAACTGAAAGTGAAAGCAGACAGATTTAAAGTGAAATACTGTCTCCTTTCCCTGAAATTAACTTATCATCTTGAACTTCACACAGAAATGCACTCATCACAAAACAGCCAACACACACACACACACACACACACACACACACACACACCATATCACACAGTTAAAGACAGAGCTATCCTTAAACCCCTTACAGCATCAAATCTCATCCTGGATACATGCATAAAAACAGCATTCATTTTGCAAAGTTCCAAATTTTTGATAAAATACAAGAAAAGATTCAGCTTCCAAGGTCAAAGACCCAGATTTCTACCTATTTCTGTCTGCTTTTCCATCTAACTTAATGCCATTTGTCTTCTTTTCTGTGACTTTCTCTGACTCACAGCATGCACTTTTCCTATTCTATTTGACTTTGTGTGTCCACTACTGTTTAACCTTCTAAGTCTCTGAGCTAGTGACTAAGACAGTCCTAGCACGCCCTGAAATAAACTAAATTTAGTCAGTGTTCTTCCTGGCCAAATTTCTAAGTTTTGACCTCCAGTGCCTTAAAATATTCAGTTTTAGCAAACCTGCAATTATATTTTCTGGCTCTTATTTAGAGATATAAATCTTGTCTCACTATATGGTACTTCTTACAAGCGAAGCTTGTCTATGTCAAGAACTGTGCCATTGAACTGAAGTATGCAAGAACGATATAAGCCACAGTATACCAGTAGGAAGACAGGAATCTACCTTAATACTTATTAAGGCAGACAAATACTATAATTTCATTGTAAATCACTCTGCTAATGTCCTCAAATAGACCACTGTTAGCATATTCTAGCAATAAACAAAGAACCTTAAATGTAAAAATTTAAAATAAAGATTTAAAGAAAAAATTTCCCCCTTATGTTTCAGAAAAGCTGAGTTCAGCTCCAATGGGATCTTTACTATAGTAGTGGCCCTAATAAAAATCTCTCTGCCTAAACCATTTGGTTCAATGATTCTTTGAGCACAAAACAGACTGTTTACCCAAAGAATATTCCTCATCATAATTCTGAAACCTACAAATATGTCATTTTATATCTTGATAGGAACTTAATAGGTATAATTACATTACAGATTTAAAATAAAGAAATTGTTTTGGATTACCCAGGATGGTCAAAGCCAATCACCAGTGATGAGATTCTACAACATCTGCCTACAACAAAGGGCATTTTAACTATTTCCAGATTTGTGAACTACAGGATTAGGAGATCGCGCATATACCTTATAGAAGCACTAAATTCTCCACCCGGACAGACACCTAATAAAGATTCATAATTACTCTCCTCACATTAAGGAGCAACTTGGATTGGGTGTGTACATACTATATATCTTGTTAGTAATTTTTCAGAAGGCTCTGAAAAGTCAGACACTATGTCATAGTCATGACTGTAGGTAGCTGCTTTTCAACACCCATTAATCCTCATTCTGGTAAGCCATGGCCTTGAAAGTAAAGTCACAGCTGAGAAAGCAATGTAATGAATGAAGGAAAAAAACAACATGAGCATCTCTGTCCATGAAAGATAATTATCTTCATAACAACTGGTGCTTTTATAATCTGCTCAGTTGATTACTCCTGTAGTTATCTTAAACTACTATCATAGATTAAAAAAATTAAGTAGATTAAAATAATTAAGTACATTTTAAACCCATCTTTAAAAGAAACATCATTTTCCTTGGTTTTGC
Source organism: Mus pahari (assembly GCF_900095145.1). NCBI lineage: Eukaryota > Metazoa > Chordata > Mammalia > Rodentia > Muridae > Mus > Mus pahari. The sequence continues at coordinate 79,637,020 of NC_034597.1, read as the reverse complement.
TGTGAGCATTAAATGGTGACTTATCTACCCTCATAAAATTCCCTAAACCATGGGAAAACAAGTTGCAGAGTCAATTCCAGCAAGATAGCCATGAATAACCTAACAAAATAATCTATGGGATAACATCCTGTTGATTGTAAAGGCTAAGTTTCAATGTAACACATAAGCGAGGTGAATGCTATACCAGGAAAATATCTCAATAACAACATACCATGGTTAATTTTCAATGTTGTAGTCTTTTAAAATGTAGTAGGGCCAAGCAATTGTGAAATATGACACATTATTTATCATGTTAATTTGAAATTTAACATAGGATATACACATGCTGACTTCATTACTACAGGCATGTGTTGTCACATTCTTCACTCCTTCCATAAGCACCATGTAGATCCATCAAATCTGGAAAAACAAAGTTTACACCTTCATTGCTTTAAATGAAAGTTAAGTGATTTTCATAACTTTTGCATTTGCTTTGCTTTTTATTCCAGTCTGGGAAGTATGTGATTAACTGCTAAGCAGAGATCTGGCTTCTGTGAGAGCAGTTCATTGGGTAAACACGTGTAGGCTATAATAACAGCATTCCTTATTAATTTAGCATAGCCTAGTGGAGCTAATTAGCTCATTTAATTAGATGATATTGTTGTGCATTTATTAATTGTTAAGTCTTGTAATATTACCTAAGTTATCTGAAGAGATTAAAGGTGATCTTTATGTTTGTGTCAGCAAAAGCTTGGTAATAATAACTAAAACTGGAAATCACTGTAGCAGTGGAACTGTGTTAAATGATGCTTTGTGGTTAATGATGATACATGACTGGACTAACCCAGGTTAGTCATTATATTAATCCTTGAAGCTATTAGTCACATATCCCCTCAGCAAAAATGCACCAGTTTGATGTTGTTGTTGTTATTGTTGTTGTTGTTGTTGTTGTTTGGTTTTTGGCATTTTGGGGGGGGGTTGTTTGATTTTTGTTTTTTGGAGTTTTTTCGTTTTGTTTTGGTTTGTTTTACTTTAGAGGAAACCATATAGCCCCAAGGTTTCTTTAGCCACAGATTTGTAGAATAGACATAAAATAGTGACTGGGGATACATAAAATGGCCAATTATAGAAGTTATAATAGATCCTGAAAAGACTGCATGATAAAATGGGACAATGTTGGAGATGGACATTTTGCTGAATGAAATCTATATTATGAGAATTCTCAGATAAGAAATGATAGATTCATAGTTTGATGGTATTATTGAGGTAAAACATAAACATAGGTATAAAACTGTCCCAGGAGATGGAGAAAGGGTTCAATAATGTATTTTGTTTGAAGAGGCTTTGTCTTCTTCTCTAATATTCACTAAAATTCCTTGTTCCATCACATTTTCTTCTATGTTTAAGTAGATACATAAGAGTAGAACCATGTCAGCATAAACTATAGCCTCTGAAACCATGGATTAAATTGAGTTTTTCCTCGTAACTTGTGCTTGTCCTTTGGTCAGAAAAATATCAGAACGACAACAACAATCCTAGTGAATCAACCAAACAACCCATGAACTACAGGAAACAGCAAGAATAAGAGAATCTTGATAAAACAAGGAAATTTCATCTTTGGCAATAATAACGAGAATATATATGTGAAAATCAGCCAATAGGTAGCCAGTACAGACAATTAACTATAATAGATAAAAAATGTAAAGCAAGAAATATAAGGCTGAACAAGAAATGGCCTCCAAAATGAAGAAAACACAGATAATGAAAACTCACAAACAAATATAAGAAAAATAAATATAAGGAATTAAACACAAAAGTTTAAACCTTAAAGCAACAAAGAAAAGATGTAAGAAAATAGAACAGGTAAATTTCATAAACACTTACAATCTCTGTATGCACAGACAGATTCTTATATATATATTTTTTTTTCTCTAAGAGTCTAAGAGGAACATTTTTTAAGTGCTCCTTGGCCTGTTAAGATTCCTTTGGGGAGAATTTTCTGTTTAGCTCTATACCCCAATTTTAAAAATTATTTTATTTTTGATTTTTGTAGTCTAATTATTCGAGTTCTTTATATATGTTCGATATTAGCCCTATGTCAGATAAAGCTTAATAAAGATCTTATCCCAATTTGTAGGCTGTCATTTTGTCCTACTTGTAATGTCATTTGCCTTACAGAACCTTTCAAAGAGGTTCCATTGAGAGCCAGGCATGGTGGCACACGCCTTTAATCCCAGCACTTGGGAGGCAGAGGCAGGTGGATTTCTGAGTTTAAGGCCAGCCTGGTCTACAAAGTGAGTTCCAGGACAGCCAGCTATATACAGAGAAACCCTGTCTCGAAAAGCAAAACAAAACAAAACAAAACAAAACAAAACAAAACAAAACAAAAGGTTCCATTGATATTAGACTATGAGCCATTGGTGTTCTGTTCAGGTAATTTACTCCGATGCCAATGAAATCAAGGCTATTTCTCACTTTCTTAGTTCTATTAGTTTCAGTGTATCTAGTTTTATG